>NC_092227.1:8645895-8723395 GCF_036320965.1 Panulirus ornatus
GAAGATGAATCACCGGCAGTACAGTAACCCTGTGGAGGTACTGACCCCTCTGGCTCAGCAGGTTGTGGAGGTACTGTCCCCTCTGGCTCAGCAGGTTGTGGAGGCACTGACCCCTCTGGCTCAGCAGGTTGTGGAGGTACTAACCCCTCTGGCTCAGCAGGTTGTGGAGGTACTGTCTCCTCTGGTTCAGCAGATTGTGGAGGTACTGTCTCCTCTGGCTCAGCAGGTTGTGGAGGTACTGTCTCCTCTGGCTCAGCAGGTTGTGGAGGTACTGTCTCCTCTGGCTCAGCAGGTTGTGGAGGTACTGTCTCCTCTGGTTCAGCAGGTTGTGGAGGTACTGTCTCCTCTGGCTCAGTAGGTTGTGGAGGTACTGTCTCCTCTGGCTCAGCAGGTTGTGGAGGTACTGTCTCCTCTGGTTCAGCAGGTTGTGGAGGTACTGTCTCCTCTGGCTCAGCAGGTTGTGGAGGTACTGTCTCCTCTGGTTCAGCAGGTTGTGGAGGTACTGTCCCCTCTGGCTCAGTAGGTTGTGGAGGTACTGTCCCCTCTGGCTCAGCAGGTTGTGGAGGTACTGTCTCCTCTGGCTCAGCAGGTTGTGGAGGCACTGTCCCCTCTGGCTCAGCGGGTTGTGGAGGTACTGTCCCCTCTGGCTCAGCAGGTTGTGGAGGCACTGACCCCTCTGGCTCAGCAGGTTGTGGAGGTACTGTCACCTCTGGCTCAGCAGGTTGTGGAGGTACTGTCTCCTCTGGCTCAGCAGGTTGTGGAGGTACTAACCCCTCTGGCTCAGCAGGTTGTGGAGGTACTGTCTCCTCTGGTTCAGCAGGTTGTGGAGGCACTTACCCCTCTGGCTCAGCAGGTTGTGGAGGCACTGACTTCTCTGGCTCAGCAGGTTGTGGAGGGACTGACCCCTCTGGCTCAGCAGGTTGTGGAAGTACTGTCCCCTCTGGCTCAGCAGGTTGTGGAGGTACTGTCTCCTCAGGTTCAGCAGGTTGTGGAGGTACTGACTCCTCTGGCTTTGCAGGTTGTGGAGGTACTGTCTCCTCTGGCTCAGCAGTTGTGGAGGTACTGTCCCCTCTGGCTCAGTAGGTTGTGGAGGCACTGACCCTTCTGGTTCAGCAGGTTGTGGAGGTACTGACCCCTCTGGCTCAGCAGGTTGTGGAAGTACTGTCTCCTCTGGCTCAGCAGGTTGTGGAGGTACTGACCCCTCTGGCTCAGCAGGTTGTGGAAGTACTGTCTCCTCTGGCTCAGCAGGTTGTGGAGGCACTGATCCCTCTGGCTCAGCAGGTTGTGGAGGTACTGACCCCTCTGGCTCAGCAGGTTGTGGAGGCACTGACCCCTCTGGCTCAGTAGGTTGTGGATGTACTGTCCCCTCTGGTTCAGCAGGTTGTGGAGGTACTGACCCCTCTGGCTCAGCAGGTTGTGGAAGTACTGTCTCCTCTGGCTCAGCAGGTTGTGGAGACACTGACCCTCTGGTTCAGCAGGTTATGGAGGCACTGTCCCCTCTGGCTCAGCAGGTTGTGGATGTACTGTCCCCTCTGGCTCAGCAGGTTGTGGAGGCACTGACCCCTCTGGCTCAGCAGGTTGTGGAGGTACTGTCTCCTCTGACTCAGCAGGTTGTGGAGGCACTGACCCCTCTGGCTCAGCAGGTTGTGGAGGTAATGTCCCATCTGGCTCAGCTGGAGGGGGTGTGTGGGGATGCGGGAGTTGTGGAGCACCAAATAAGGTCCAATGAGACGATTCGTAACAAAGCTTCCAGTAACCTAAATTCTGAGGGATTAATTAACTCCTATGGGGTCTATGTGAGCTGCTGGAGGCTCCAGGCCTCTCTGGTTTCCTTTATTGGTGGTTTGACAAATGAATCAGCTGTGGTGTGACGTGCAAATCAACAGGGAAATAGTATCCTTGATTCTAATGGAGACTTCGAGTCATCGGAAAAGTTTTCGTCTCTAGCTTTCAACACAAAGTTTACTTTATGTGTGTTTAGAAATGGTCTTCGAGTTCTCATCTCACCAGCAGTCTCCTGTAGGAGCAAACCAAGAAGGAGTAGAAGAAGAAGGAGGGGAAGAAGAAGAAGAAGAAGAAGAAGAAGAAGAAGAAGAAGAAGAAGAAGAAGAAGAAGAAGAAAGAAGAAGAAGAAGAAGAAGAAGAAGAAGAAGAAGAAGAAAAAAAAGAAGAAGAAAAAGTAGTAGTACTAGTAGTAGAAGACGAAGACGAAGAAGAAGAAGAAGAAGAAGAAGAAAAAGAAGAAGAAGAAGAAGAAGAAGAAGAAGAAGAAGAAGAACGTAGGAGTATTTCTCAGGATCAAGGACAGGATTAAGAATGTGCCATCCGTTCTTATTCATGGAACTCCACTGATGAAATTATCTGTTGGTTCTTGTGAGTGGAAGGCCATGTACAATGATGGTAACTTGTGGCATGATGTTGTGGGTCCTGTTGCTCGTGAGAGGACTTTCCCGTACCGGGACTTTCACTAGTGACAGGTTGTAATAGATACTGGTGCTGGTGAATATATGGACGTGAACAGTGACTGGCACTTGTGGCTGGATGTTAATTTATCAGCGTAGACGTCAGAGGTTACCCAATTCAGTACTTCACTTGATTCTTGTTGACGAAGACTGGGACACGAATGCTTGGGCAAGCTAAGCGGTGATGCAGGACGGAGCGAGCTACTGCAAGTGGCACAGGATTGGTGAGGTGAAGTGAGTGGGTCGACGAAGTGAGGTGCGATGCGGTTGGTAAAGTTTTCGCGGCACTGGTGTAGATGAGGCTAGTGGATGGTTGCCGTTTCTTCTTTGCAGTGCGGGAAACTCAAGGAGCTGAGGAGACAGGTGTTAGCGATGCTCCAAGGGAGTGAGTCCTGGTAAAGGGACAGGAGCCATAGTATTCCAAGTGAGACATGACAGAGTCCTTACATTAGCCACACAATGTGAGTGTTCACACGCAGGTGTACATCGGTGTCCAGGAGTTGGTTGGCTGCCTGACTGACCTTATTGATTCTTGGGTATATATATAATGCAAGATGTGTCAATCACGCTGATAGAGTTAATTGTGTGGGAGTGGCTTCCAAGACCATTAAACTAAGCCCCCTGGAGGATTATGGAGGATAGCCGAATGGCTGAAAATGTCTCAGGTGAACCTCCCGTCGTGAGGGAAAGTGTCGATTGCCTGCTTGCATCCTTTCGTGAGGTCACACAGTTATTGTCAATGGCTTGATAACGTCAGTGGACGCGAACTGCCCACGAGAGTGAGTTCACCACAACATCAGGACGCTGTCAGAGAGATGTGCTGACGTGTGTAGTGTTATTGGGGAATGACTTTATACTGATATACTTCCCACCTTTTTCTTCGTGAAGGTCACTGCGAGAGTGATGAGGTAGAAGCCGCTGTTAGCTGGATCTTCAGCGGTGGTGGGCAAGGGAGCGGCTGGTAGACAGGCCAGGCCAAGAGAATATACTTGCTTCGTGGTGGCAGGTGTTCGGCCACGACGATAATTGAAGTGAGCATTACCGCTAAGACCATAAGTGTGAGGTGTAGGACTCAAAGGGACAGAATTAGGATGACATACGTGGGTGGACCTGCTCTGGTCCTTGGCCTGTGACCAACCTAGGTCACATGAGGTTAATGATCTTTGTGTGAGGAGATAATGACAGTGGACTAACGTTTGGGTGTTGGGGGGGGTGATGTCGCCACATTGTGAGGTCACCGTCAGAGAGAAAAAGCAGGACTTGTGTCATCTCCATGGAAAATGAACGCCACAATTTGTTGATTTGATCCTAGTTCATGGTGATTATTTATGTTCATGTTCTGAATACATTTGTATTCGTGTTTTTTAGTATTATTTATATTCATGTTCCAATCCATTTCACAGTGTAGTTACCGACATGATCTGTCTATGTGTGTCTACATTTCTATCCGGGTATCAAGGACAGTGTGTGTGAGAGGGTGGGACAATGCCTTACCTACCATGAGGAAGGATAGGACAATATCTTACCGTGAGTGATCATCAACCTCCGGCCTTTTCCGGGACAATATCTTATCGTGAGTGATCATCAACCTCTGGCCTTTTCCGGTCAGAATCATCAAGGGAAACGATACGACCCCATGTAATAGTTCTCTGGATGAAGAGACATATCATAAGATGTAGACTGTCCATATCTTTTTCTTTTCTTTCACGTAAACTCTAGGGATGAGGAGCGACATCATGAGATGTGATATCCTACTTAAGATTCCAATCCCACAAGTGGAAGCATCAGGAAGTCCATGGGATCTGAGGATTCCTAATGATGCATCAGTATCATATATTTTTACCTGATGTAAACATATTAATGACACATGGAAAAAAATATTCATTAATTTCACAATAATCGTACCATCAGTCAATCATTACTTCAGTAAGTCTTTCTTTATATCAAAAAGCTTCGACAGAACATTATCTGTTCTTTCTAACAAGCAAAAACACCAGGCACCAGGTCTCCTGATGCGCCAGACCATTGTTCGTCAGTGAGTGGCTTCGCCAGCGTTGGCTGGGCCAGGAGGAACCTCTCGATGCCTGTTTATTGGCGGGTCTAATGATACGCCCCGGGACAAAGATAAGCTCCCAGTGGACTAATTCTGGTGGCATAACTAACTCCAGTGGGATCTATGCGAGATGCTGGAACCTCCAGGCCTCTCTGGTTTCCTGTACTGATGGCTAGAAAAATGGAGTGTATTATGGGCGTGATGACGCGTGGGCTGTCGCGGTCGTAGGAAAGACGAAAACCATCGTAAGTCTTATACAACATCCACCCAGAACCTTCCCGGTTGTGAGTTTCTCTTCCTACGTGAACATTCCTGACGCATTCAGACACACGTATGATATGCCATCACATCACCTGGAATGGAACATCAGCTGTCCAGGATTAAAGTCTGTGGTCAGGATACAATCACGCCAGCTGGGGAGACTCGAACCCCTGCTATGATGACCAGAACGTTAGAGAAAATTGTATTAGGTTTTGGCGTGCTGGTGAGTGGAGGGTCGTATACAGTGATTCAGTTGGGGCAGGTCGTTGTGGGTTCTTGGCACTGGTGAGTGGATGTCGCATTAAGTGACTGTTGCTTGTGACTGTTCGTTGTGATGATCATTGGTACCGGTGAGTGGAGTGTCATGTGCAATGACAGTCATTTGTGACTGGTCGTTGTACGTCCTGGTGCTGGTGAGTGGCAGGACGAGCACTGTACTGTAGGGTGGGGCAAGCCTAAGGTATATATGGCTGACATGGTATATCTCCTCGAGCCATAGAAGAAAATGCCCATGACCTAACTCTGACCCTTACTCACCTGTCGTCTAAACTCTCAGAATTTCCCTTCCTCTCGGAATCAAGTCTTGGTGAAGCCCATCGCTTAGAGAGGACACCGCGCTGAGTCTTCCAGCTATCCTCCATTTCCCTCACTTTTGTTACCTCCAGAGTCTTTGAAACTCTCCTCAACTCACTTTCTTAATCAACAGTATGGATGTCTCACGACTAGGTTTACCTCTCTTCTATGTGAATCACCTCTGGTCCGCTTCTCTCGAGGAATTTGATGTACCATTCGTCGTGGACCTCATCTTCCTCAAAGCATTTGATTGGATGTGTGCTCTCTAAACCTCCTTCCTTCTTATTTACTTCTCTCTGTCCTCAGATGCAGAGCTTCCTCTTCGGCAGTTCCACTGTAAAAGTCGTAGGTGGAACGACTTCCCTAGTTTGTTCCTTCAACAGTGGTTTTCCTCAAGGTTCTGTCCTATCGCCTATTTTCTTCCTTCACTCCACAAATGGTCCTCACTCTTCAGTCTCTATCTAGCCTTTACTCTTTATACTTGACAAACTTCATCTCACTTTCCCTTCCTCTCCTCCTTCAAGCACTCGTTCTCACTCTTGTACTGAACATATTCCTCTTTCATTCTGGACCTATGCAACATCCAGGAATGGAAATAGGAGTTAAAGTCAAGAGTGTTAAGACACAGTCTATATCTCTCTCTATAAGTCATATTCTTTTCCCCTTGTGTTGAATTTCAAAACACCACAATGCAACTGTGTAACAACATGAATGTGTTCAGTATAGCCTTAACCTAAGCTCTACTCAGACGCTAAACATGATATCCAACATCACAAATTCTGCATCTCAAAAAGTGGAGGGGCATCATATAGGTGGCGTCATTATCTTTAATGTGAGAATCTATTTCATACATACAGGGGCTTCTATTTGCTATTCCCATTGTACATATCCAGTTTCATTTACATACGGAGTTGTTTATAGAAGTGTAAAGTTTGAAGGCTGATAATTTGTCCCTGGAGGTCAGTGTGGCACTTAAGTACAAATACGTTCGTATAAAAGTGGTGAAAGAAGGGGAATGACCCGACCTAGGCACTGGTTGTGTTGGCGAGAAGCTTTTCCATACAGGTAAAGTGTGCCGGGTCACTTAACATTCTTGCCTCACCAGGAAACTCAGCCAATAATAACCTGTCAGTACCAGCGTGTTTTGCTCGCTGCAGGTGTTTACAACTCATTAGCTAGACGGGATTTTTCCGCTCGATGTCATATCACATGTGTGCTTCCATTATCTGCAGAACTGCGTGTACCCGACGCCATGGTGGTACATCAAAGAAACTAAAGCAAGTCTAACCAGTGGTGATTTTCGCAAGCATTTCACATTTTCTCTTCCTATCTTCTTTCTTTTTCCCTCAGTGCAGCGATCAATTTCGTTCACGTATTGGGCTTACGGAGGCCATGGCTGGGAATTCGAACAAAGTCCGGTCACTGCTGCACGGTCACTGCTGCACTGTCACTGCTGCACGGTCACTGCTACACGGTCACTGCTGCTGCACGGTCACTGCTGCACGGTCACTGCAGCACGGTCACTGCTACACGGTCACTGCTGCTGCACGGTCACTGCTGCACGGTCACTGCAGCACGGTCACTGCGACACGGTCACTGCTGCACGGTCACTGCTACACGGTCACTGCTGCTGCACCGTCACTGCTGCACGGTCACTGCCGCGGCACGGTCACTGCTACACGGTCACTGCTGCACGGTCACTGCTACACGGTCACTGCTGCTGCACCGTCACTGCTGCACGGTCACTGCTGCGGCACGGTCACTGCTGTACAGTCACTGTGGCACACGATGACCGCGGCATCGTAACAGACCACTTCCGTGTTAGGGAGATCAATGAGCCTTCGTCTACCACTGGGTGACCGGGACACACACTGGTTCGTCTTGTGGGCATAATGTTAGGTGACTGTCCTAGTTCTGTCTCTGTGCCAGCTCTGTAGTCCTCTCAAGTGCTTCTATCTCTAGGTTAAAGTAGTCCTCTCAGTGCTGCTTTCTCTAGGTTGCGTCGAGAGAAATGAATGGTGGGCGACTATAATCATTGGAAAGATAATAGAAAGTGAAACGATGAAAGAAAACCAAGGATAACGACACACAGATAGAATGAGCTGTGTCCCTCTATACAAGGAAGGGAATGATAGAAACAGAGTATTAGCAAATGTCTTGAGATGCTACAAGGAATGTGGTGGATGACACCGGCAGTGATGAGGGAGTCATTGTCCATAGAGAGGTTCCTCCGACGACGACGACATGAACACATATACAGTACTCGAAGTTCGTCCCTGAGGCTCCTCTTACCCTACCAGCATACATACAGTACTCAATAGTCATCACCCAAAGCCCCACTCCCGGCCCCACCAGCATACATACAGTACTCATAATCGCTCCACACAAGGATCCTACGACCTTACTCACATGCAAGTTGTACTTCGCAGTCGTCCCCTCAGGTTCCTCTGGCCCTATCAGCTTATATACGGTAGTCGAAGTCGTCCTTTCAGGTTCCTCTGACCCTATCAGTATATATACAGTACTCGAAGTCGTCTTCCAGGTTCCCCCTACCTTATCAACACACAAAAAGTACTCGCAAACGTCACGCTATATGTCATGATAATGAGAGATGAAGGTAGTCATGATATATGTAAGAAAGGAAAAAGTTTACCTGTAACCATACTGAAATCAGAAGTCGTGTAAGGAACGCATCTATGGAGAATATCGAAGGCTTTGTGATATGATATATAAGAAAGGAGTCTAAAAGAAACTGTGGTAAAAAATCAAAAGATATCGATCACAAAGTTGAAAATTCAACAATCGGGAAAAAGTAAGTGGAAGATGGGTATGTGGTAGGTGTGGTGGTACTAGTATGGCACAGATATAGGGGATGTGTGTAACATTTCTTTATGCTGGGGAGCTGCAGCAGGAGGTAGTGTGTAAGAGGGTGTACAAGGTGGTAGTGGTGCAGGAGGGAAGTGAGTCGAGAGGGTGTACTGACCACTGGTGATGAGTTGGGGGTCCCGGCAGCCAGCAGACAGCCTCCAACCACATCCCAGTGACATATTACAAGACGTTTCCACATTATATTACAATAACGTGTCACAAGACACTCCATCACGCCACGGCAGCATCTCACGCGACGCGCGCACATCTCCATATCAGCACCCAGCGCATCTCAGGAGAAACTTATCCCATCACATCACAGCAACGCTACTCAGGGAAGTCTTTCCCCCCACCTCACATCATAGAGATGCTCCTCATGCATCACTTGGACACACATGACATGAGCAGCGCTCCTCCCACAGGCCTCTCGTGAGGGACGTTACGCTGTCACTTCTCATGGCAAGACTTCAGTGTGGATAACACCACCTCTGACACGTTACTTCTTCATCGGACACAGAAACGTTTCTCTCGAGAGGATTCAACAGCTCACAGTGGTGCGACTTGAGGCGAACGGTCCTCCATCTCTCGTCGTGTGGTATACCTGAATTGTATACCGCTCATCACCTGAGATCAAGGACCTAGATGTCTGTCTCCTCTCACCTGGGCAATCGTTTGGTGGTGGTTCATCTCTGATGTGATTGCCAATGATCCCTCAAGTCGCTTTGCCGTTGCTGTCTCGCGGATCATGTGTGATGACCTTCGGTGGTCGGGCTCATCTGTCGTTGGGAGGAGCGGACGTCTGTACTCACCTCTGAGACGACCAGGAAGCTTCTCTGACTCACTCCTTCCTCATGTGAGTGTCACCTGACTCATGCATTCCGAGACTGGTGATATGACCTGACACATGTGGAGTTGTGTGTGTGTCAGCTGGCGTGGTGCAGGGTGGGGAGGCGTGTGTCAGGTGTGGTGCCGGCGTGGTGCAGGGTTAGGGAGGCGTGTGTCAGGCGTGGTGCTGGCGTGGTGCAGGGTTAGGGAGGCGTGTGTCAAGCGTGGTGCTGGCGTGGTGCAGGGGTGGGGAGGCGTGTGTAAGGTGTGGTGCTGGCGTGGTGCAGGGGTTAGGGAGGCGTGTGTCAAGCGTAGTGCTGGCGTGGTGCAGGGATAGGGAGGCGTGTGTCAGGCGTGGTGCTGGCGTGGTGCAGGGGTGGGGAGGCGTGTGTCAGGCGTGGTGCTGGCGTGGTGCAGGGGTGGGGAGGCGTGTGTCAGGCGTGGTGCTGGCGTGGTGCAGGGGTTGGGGAGGCGTGTGTCAGGCGTGGTGCTGGTGTGTATGTAAGTGTGAAAGGACCAATAATTGGGTGAGTCAGTATCGATACTGGAGACTGTGTGGCGGGGTGACAGGTGGTCGTCTAGTGCCCAGCTGCTGCCTTCATTTAGCCTCTTTGTACACCTCTCACGCGCCATTATTAATGATATTCTGGTGATGCTACATTATATATATATATATATATATATATATATATATATATATATATATATATATATATATATATATATATATGCCTGTGTGTAAGTGTTCATGTGTGTGTGTGTGTGTGTGTGTGTGTGTGTGTGTGTGTGTGTGTGTGTGTGCGCCTGTGAATTCTTGTTCCGCTATGTAAATGCTCATTCTCGCCACCGGTTCTCCTCTACACAACCTACAAATCCCGCCGGGGCAAAAAGTCTCCCTAGGAACAGGGAAAGAAAGAGATTAAGCCAGCTCTCACCTCCCAGTGAGGGTGGACGACGGGCCACAAGACCTTCCCCCATCCTCCTCCCACGTTCCCTGTAGGGCTGGGGACACACACGACAGTGAGGGAGCGAAGAAGAAGAAAGAAAAAAAAAAAGCCCCAGAGTTTTTTGTTTCCATTTTATCCCCGTGGTTCCCTGAGGAGCTGGGCCGCCCGCACTGTGGTGCCCCATCTCCCGTGTTTTGTAACGCTGTTTTAGACCAACACCTCCTTTGGTGTGTGTGTGTGTGTGTGTGTGTGGGTGTGGTTTGCAGGTGACAAAGAGAGAGAGAGAGAGAGAGAGAGAGAGAGAGAGAGAGAGAGAGAGAGAGAGAGAGAGAGAGAGAGAGAGAGAGTGTGCGTGTACTATGAACAAAGAGATAACAGAAGACCCATTAACCTGCAGCTCAGTTACCGAGGACTTCTATTCACTTCTACTTAGTTAATGGCACCAGATCGACTGCTGGAAATAACCATATCTACTTTCCTCGTAAAATGAGCATCTATCTTCTTTTTGTGTGTGGGGGTTGGTTGCTTAGGTAATTATAGTAATGGCAAGTGTCTTACACCAGTTCCCAATTACCCTATTGGTTAAGGAGTATTCCATATTTGAGCGTGGAATCTTTTTCTCCTCTGATCCTTAAACCATGCCTTGTTGTTCCACGATCCTTATGTGCGTCGGGCAATGACTATTTTTGCTAGGAAATCTTTGAGCATCTTCAATATTCTCCAGTCTTGGTCCCTGTAGGTCCTCAGGTCTGTAGAGAGTTTCTCCAGTCTTCGTTCCTTGTGCCACAGTCCTGGCATTAACCTCTTGGCCCCTTTCCTGGAATCCCCTGGGTGTGTCTTTGTGTTCTCCATAACCTGGAAGGCTCGACGTGTCCCGCATGTACAAAAAAGGTGGTCTAATTCCAGCCTGGTTCCAGACTTCGTTTTTTTTGTACGGCAGGGTTTCTTGAAATTAATTCCAGCACTTTCCTTGTCTTCTCAGATTTAAGTATGATTTTTATGGTGACTTTCAGCTCGTGTGTGATGATAACCTCAAAGGTTTTGTAGTTGTATTTCCCCAAATTCAAATATCTTGTATTCATATTTTTTTTTGGATCTATAATACATTATATTTTGCTTTTCTACGTATAATGCCATTTGTCACTTCTCAGGTCTAGGGAGTTATTTACCCGGGTTATTTCAGATGTGTCTATCATTCCTCTCGCTGGGTAGATCTAGATTATTCTCACTAGGTAGATCTAGATTATTCTCGGCAGGTAGATCTAGATTATTCTCACTAGATAGATCTAGATTATTCTCACTAGATAGATCTAGATTATTCTCGGTAGGTAGATCTAATTCTAGGTTATATAACTTTATACTTATTGCTCACGTTCCCTCACTGCTGAATCTGGTTTTGTATACAGCTGTAGTCTGTTGTCACGAGTCGACCTTGCTGCTTGGGTTTGTTCCTGTCTGCTCCCGTCTCTCTCTCTCTCTCTCTCTCTCTCTCTCTCTCTCTCTCTCTCTCTCTCTCTCTCTCTCCTCCAGTAGAGTCTGCTGTTGGGAGGTTCCGTCTGCTGTCTCCCACTGCCAGAGGTCCAGTCTACAATTACAACATCACTTTACCACTAGTGTACCGCTGTCTCCTGCCTTCCCACACCACACAGCGGCACTTTGTTACCTCCTGCTCCTCACCATTTACCTGATGGAGACTGCCACTGCTACTAAATGGCTGGGCGTTACATCACCCAGCCTCTGGCAGTCACACAGCATGTGAGGCAACCTCCGTCAATGGAACAACCACACAGGACTTCCATCTCCCTAAGAGAAGCAGGATTATCTGGTACTTTACCTCCTGTCTCACACTCAGTCTGATTCACTTCAATTATTAAATCATGTAGATTCACCTGTGGTAAATTTTCTTCACAAAAGATTCATCTTCTGGCTTCTTACATCTGGACGCTGAGAGATGCAAATAAGTGCACTTTCTGCCTCACCAAGAATTGGTGATTCCACATCAGTTGTGTAGTTCTCGTTAAAGTCGGTATACTGATCTTTATCTAACTCCTCTCTAACTCTTCTCTGAGTTTGGTAGATTCTACTTGTCTCTGGGCAGAGATGAGGACGTGGGGTCTTCTACATGCCAAGAGCCTGGGGGCCTGGAGTTAGTTTTTTCGTTTTCTTTAAGTAGCCGCACAAACTTAATTCTGAGTTTTCTCTAATTACATTCCGGAGGAGAGGACGAGAGAGTTAATACAATCAAGTATTCTTACACTGGTGTACCCTGGACTACTCTGTCTGTCTGTCTGTCAAACGATAGCTTCACATAAGAGATTCACATAAGAGATTGAAATCTGAGATATTTGTACAAAATAATGACGGAAGTGGAAGGAAAAGTGAGAGTGGATAAAAGACTGATTTATTGGCTTACTGATAACAAAGAGTTGCATTAGATAGTATGAGACCTAAAGTGGATACAAGACTGGCTTATTGGGTTACTGATAACAGAGAGTTTAGCATTAGATAACATGAGACTCATGTTCTTTAACATGTATTATAACCCAAGACTCAGTCCTTGACCCACCTCTCATTATATCTGTGAAGTGATCTGAAATTTGATCTAACAGCTACAGTGTCACGACTTCCTGACGATACGAAAGATAAAAAGTTTGATATCAGAGAGGAATTATAGATATACCTTAATAATCTGGCTACCACTGCATCGCATGTTCACCAAGCAAGCAAGCAAGCAAGCGGGTCTGAACAAGTAAGAGAAACTTAGAGACATTTGCTAAGCAAAATCAAGGAAATGGAGCAAAATGATATATCAGGAAATGTCAAAAAATCAATTGAACTCGACAGCTGAAAAAAAAATTGGAAGAGAAAGATCCATGATAATCGACGCGTTGCAGCAAATTGGAAGAGAAAGATCCATGATAATCGACGCGTTGCAGCAAATTGGAAGAGAAAGATCCATGATAATCGACGCGTTGCAGCAAATTGGAAGAGAAAGATCCATGATAATCGACACGTTGCAGCAAATTGGAAGAGAAAGATCCATGATAATCGACTCGTTGCAGCAAATTGGAAGAGAAAGATCCATGATAATCGACGCGTTGCAGCAAATTGGAAGAGAAAGATCAATGATAATCGACGCGTTGCAGCAAATTGGAAGAGAAAGATCAATGATAATCGACGCGTTGCAGCAAACTGAGAGCATTGAGAATACTTCTCTTGGCTCTAAAAGTATCTTAGCCAAGGAGGGAACAGATTTATCAAGCGTGCAACGATTCCCTGGAAATGGCCGAGGGGGATATAAAGCAAACTATACGAGAGAGACTTACGAAAAAGACGAAGCGGGAAGGCTATTCCGTTCACGTCGAAGAAAGATCAGAAACATGCTTGGAGCAAGTAGAGAAAAATGATTCAAAAGAAAACTGGACGTTTGGTTAAAGTCAACTCCAGATGAACTAAGGACTGAAGATACTGTGTGGTGGTGGGCGAGGTGGCAGTGAGATACAGTGTTATCCATCAAGTAAGGGAGACAGATACGCGTCGGCCCTTGCCTATTGGCAATATGGCGTCATAGGTACTCGTATGGAGGTACACACACTCTCTCTCTCTCTCTCTCTCTCTCTCTCTCTCTCTCTCTCTCTCTCTCTCTCTCTCTCTCTCTCTCTACCCCCTCAAGATGTTACAGAACCATCACAAACGTGAACTCCTGCCTCCCTTTCCTTTCCTTTACCTTCCCTCAGCCCTGCTGCCCTCACCGGTGACCCTAGTCCCACTGAAACTTCCATCCAAAACACGTATCAGAACTTGTGAATCGATGACCAAAGGCTCAGCTGATCCTCGGCTGGATCCCCTCGCCCAGATGTACTGGAAGAATATACACCTCCCTTCCCCCTCTGGGCTGTGAGCCAGTCATCCGTAGGCTATTGCAAGGGAGACTACTGAAGCCTGAAGAGTCACAAGCTCTCACACTTTACGAAAGACTTATATTTATAGTCTTCTGTAGACTCTCACGAACTCACGAAGATTGCTAAAGGCTCCCAGTGAATGGCCTGCTTCTGTGTGTCTTCTAAGTGGCTCTTGAGATTACCAAAGGCTCCCTGATGCTATAGAAGACCTGCATAGAATTGCCACGAGCTTTTGAGATTTCTACAAGATTCCACCAGGTCTCCATACGGATTCCAGAGACAGTTACGAACTCGGGTAACTTCTCGCAAACTTTTTACGGGAACTCATAAACTCCTACGGTAAGCCACAGTTCTACGAGATCTCCGGGATTTCCAAAAGCTTTCACAGAGATCTAAACACTCCCATAAGAGATGTAAAACATTTTTGAGAAATATTCGTCGAGGGCTTAAAATCCCCACCAACCTTCATGGACATCACCAAACTTCCACGGACTCCAAAAGACATCAACGGAAGTTTCTATGACCAGTAATCAACATAATGGACACCTACCAACCCCTGAAATATCACAGATTCTCATAGACTCCAAAAGACTGATTCCCTGACACTCACCTGATTTTCTCCTCTCTCCCAAAATAACCTCACGACGTCTTATAGAAATACGATGATGGACACAGTCCCCCAAAAGTCCCTAAAAGTCTTATAGATTCACCATAGGATCCTTTGAGGTTTTCCCCATAGACTATCGAAGACTCTATTGAGCTTCGTATAAGAGCTACGATCCTCCACGGGTTATCACGGCCTGACACAGTCTCTTAGTGACGACCGCACATATTGTCTTGTAGACCCGAACAAACTCTTTACAGACTCATCCAAACTTCAGCATATCATCCTCCGCGGGCTTCCAGCAGATTATGATAAAACCCTCACAAGCTCTCAGAAAATCCCACGATCTCCTGCAGGTTCTTGTAAGCTGCTCATACTCATCGCTCTTTTATAAAACAGTGTAAAGATCCTGCATAATCAGAAGGTCTTTCTCCACACAGACTTACACAAAATGTCACAAATATGTACCTAAATGCATACGGTCCTGTATCCTCTGCTATGACTTCTCACGTATATATTAAAAAACTTCGAACTTTTCCTATAGCTCAACTTGACTGACTAACACCTCATAACTATTCATACACCCTTACCAAAAAAAGATTAATCAAATTCCCAGATTTTTCACAAATGCAAACAGCTTTAAATCAAGCTCACACAGAATTCAGCTGTCACAGAACATCTCACATACTACCCACAGATATCACCTCAAAGCAAAAATGCTTTGTTAATTCCGAAGAATTCTAAAATGATCCCACATACCTCCACGTTTGTGGAGTCCCTCAGATACAGGTATATATATATATATATATATATATATATATATATATATATATATATATATATATATATATATATATATATATATATATATATTTATTTATTTTGCTTTGTCGCTGTCTCCCGCGTTAGCGAGGTAGAGCAAGGAAACAGACGAAAGAATGGCCCAACCCACCCCACATACACATGTATATACATACACGTCCACACACTCAAATATACACACCTATACATCTCAACGTATACATATATATACGCACACAGACATATACATATATACATATGTACATAATTCATACTGTCTGCCTTTATTCTTTCCTATCGCCACCCCGCCACACATGAAATAACAACCCCCTCCCCCCTCATGTGCGCGAGGTAGCGCTAGGAAAAGACAACAAAGGCCCCATTCGTTCACACTCAGTCTCTAGCTGTCATGTAATAATGCACCGAAACCACAGCTCCCTTTCCACATCCAGGCCCCACACAACTTTCCATGGTTTACCGAAGACGCTTCACATGCCCTGGTTCAATCCATATATATATATATATACATATATATTTCGTTTCCCACAACTCCCTACCACTCCCCACCACTCCTATGATCAGATCTCATCACTCCTATGATCTCCCACAAGCCCCACACACACCACTCCTGACATCCCAGGGTGTCCCAGGCAGCGACGGCTCCCTTGGGATCACATGGGATAATCCACCACATTACTGATGCCTGATTGATGGAGGGAAGGAGCCTCTGTGGCAGGCGGTGCAGCTGGTTGTGGGGAGGGGCAGGCGGTGCAGCTGGCTGAGGGGAGAGACAGATGGTGCAGCTGGTTGTGGGGAGAGGCAGGTGGGACAGATGGCTGTGAGGAAAAGCAGGTGGTTCAGCTGGTTGAGGGGAGGGGCAGGGGGTGCAGCTGGCTGAGGGGAGAGACAGATGGTGCAGCTGGTTGTGGTTTAAAACAACAACCTCATGTGATATTAAACAACAGAACAGTTTAACTTTTTTGTGTGCAACAGACGTGACACGGGCAGAACTATGCCACAATAAAAGGCTTTCTCGGGCGAAAGAAAACGAGTCAAAGAAAATAACATATACATTAATCATGGCTACGTCGGTGTTTACATCATCTAGCAGTAAAACAAAAGAGTCAGTTCGTCTGTGCTGCCTTTACACAGTCAGTTCGTCTGTGCTGCCTTTACACTGTCAGTTCGTCTGTGCTGCCTTTACACAGTCAGTTCGTCTTTGCTGCTTTTACACAGTCAGTTCGTCTGTGCTGCCTTTACACTGTCAGTTCGTCTGTGCTGCTTTTACACAGTCAGTTCGTCTGTGCTGCTTTTACACAGTCAGTTCGTCTGTGCTGCCTTTACACAGTCAGTTCGTCTGTGCTGCTTTTACACAGTCAGTTCGTCTGTGCTGCCTTTACACTGTCAGTTCGTCTGTGCTGCCTTTACACTGTTTATCCTGTTACCTGGAGAGCAACAGTGTTTACAACAGCGAGGGCATTTATCGCAGTCACTGAGTCTCCCAGAGGTCAGCCTCCAGTACCCATGAGCCCTCTGCATCACCGAAGGTCTGAAAACCATTTCCTCTCGTTACCGCCAATGAGGACACAAGACTTAAAGGCTTTCCACATCGCCACACCACTTCAAAAGACCCTTCTACCTGAGTGAGGGAGGGGAAAGAAGAAATAGGTTGGGGATGTGTTGTCTTAACTCCTCCTGCCACAGGCGACTCATTTGGCGTCGTACCACACATGGCATTCGTGCCACAATGACTTCCCGAAGTACGTCTGCCCTGCAGGGATGAGGCCTTAGGTTTTATCATTATCGCCAGCGGTTCGTTACTCCCTCACGACCTGTCGTCTGTCCAGGTCACCGTCAGTTCTGGCATGACCTGTAATAAAGCAGTCGTCTCGTAATACTGCTGAAAAACTTGGAGCCAAACTTTCCAGCGTTCAAAGAACACTGTTGACTTGCCGGAAAGCCGAAGGAGAAGAAGAAAAAAGAAAAAGAAAAATCGAAATGATTGAAAAGATATAGATAGGAATTAACTAACTGGAAAGGCCATTGTGTGAACTTTAGTCACCTCAAATAGTGGCCGAAACTGTACGACTTCGTTGAGGACATTCGCCCTTATCATCAATGACCGCAAACCATGACCCTTGGGGATCAGATAGTCGCAAGCCACGTTCCCTCAGCTCAAGTGGCATGATAGACGAATCTTCGCTTTCTTACAACGTATCTATTTACACCACTTGTAAACACTACAGTAGAAAAACATCATCAACCAACAGAGTAAACTTGCAACACAAAGCACTATGTGTGAACAGACGCAACACAGCAACACAGATTAAAGAGTATGAAATCTGACTTGGTTTTCGGAGTTCAGGAGCACATAGCCAGCGAGTCCGTCCTTCATCAAGGCTAGAGAGAGATCATCGTGTCTATCACCTTCACTATCATCACGATCATCCTCACTATACACAGTCATTATCGCCACAATTACCATCACAAGAACCACTCGTACGTCACTATCAAAATACCACGAAAGTCACCATCAGACTCATTGCTGTCGCCATAGTCATCATCACTAGCATCACTATCATCATCATTATCAACGAAGCCATAATTATCATCATTATCACCATCCTTGATATCACCATCATTGTCCTCACCGTCACCACAAATCGCCATCCCCACCCACCAACACCATCATTTTTGTATCATCACCACCATAATCACCACCATCTTCAACCTAAGTATCATCACTATCATCTTCGTCTTCAGTATCATCACCAACACCATCACCATCATCACTATCCTCACCATCATTACCTTCCCTCAGAACCGCTTCCTTTACCCCAGTGATTTTCGGCGTCGCTAAGCCGTGTTTCTCCTCGTCAATGGCGCCCCAGGAAGTGACGAGGCTCCACAAGGCTCTGGAGGAACACTAGGGAGCCTGAGGGCCTCACTGGGATTCACGCCCCTTACCCTCGTCAGGTTGGGGTATTGGCTGAGGGAGACGAGATCGTACACCGGCCCTGGTGGTTCTTAGTGCCTCAAATTACTCTCAGATTTGTCCAAGGGTAATAATGTTTATACGTCTCAGGTGTAGGAAAGACACGACCATCCTCCATCTAGCGTACAGGAAGATCACGAGAAATGGAACTCTTAAGGTCGGCTTGATAATATGATCGGCTTTGACACTCAGTGAGGGATTCGAATCCCTAGTTTTTCAGGTAGATACAGAGCTCAAAAATTGGTTTTCGTAATTATCTTACGCGTGATAACTCATTGTTGAAACGCACTAATTAAAGTCCAACTATAATGGAAATCTCCCTTATGAAAAAAAAGAAAAATTATTTATGATTTGAAGCTTCGTCATGACTAAAAATACATTTTTCCAAAAAAAAAAATGTACATTTCTGCTGGGTACGTGCAAAATATATCACATTTTTGACACCTTACCAAATTTTATCAACACGAGAAGATTGAAGGAGCGAGATTGCTGAATAGACTCCAAAATTCAGGCATGAAAATATCTCACTGTTGTTTACATCTTGTATATATTTTCCTTTCGAGGTTTGATAGATATTAAAGCTCCGTGTTATCACTAATGGTATAATCTTGTAGTGGGATTTGTTTGAAAAGTCAGAGACAGATGTTAGTACTTTGTGGCTAATGTTAGAGGTGGATAGTAGATGTTATTGCCTGCGCAACATGAGTATAAACTTTCCAGTACTTTTTGGTGATATCAAAGTTTATGATATAGCCAAAAAAAGCAGAAACGATAGATGTATTGGCAGCCATATTACTCACTCACTCAGGGGTATGTTTTCCAAGCTTCCAAATAAGTTTGCTTTCCCTCCTCACTCTGTCCTCTTGTATATAGAGCTTCCTCTCTAGCCAGTCTGTCTGACCAGCTGTTGCTGGATCAACCTCACTTTTCTCTCCTTCCCAACTGTGCAGTTCCCAAGCGTTCTGCCTTGTGTTGACGTAGGAGCCCTCCAGGAACCTTGCCATTATAGCAGGTAAGACAGATAATTATCGTAACTTACAACGGCCTTGTGAAGGATCGTCTTTCTTTGAAAATAACTGAATGCATTCATACACTACATAATTTTCATAGTCACTTCTTTTAAACCTTCTCCTTCATCTTTTGTTTTATCTACATCGCCTCCTCCCGACGCAAGTACTGCACCTTTATCATAACAGATGTAGCCATGACATTTCAGTCAGGCAGACGTGACCTAATTAAGGTTAATGTCTTCAGATCTCACTGTCTTCCCTTCTCCCTCTCTCTGATGCTTCTCAGAAATTTCCCAGTTCCTTTGATGGCCCAATATTCCACTATGCAGCCTCACAAAGACAGTATCCCCGCAAAATCTATTCTACCTTCGACACCGAACATTATACAAATAAAAGTAGCTAAATCTGCTCCTTAGAAGCTGGGAATCCTCTTCAGACACCGGTGAATCTTTTCGTCTGAAATCCCATCATAAAGAGGATTGACTTTGAACAGCGTACTGAAGTTTGAGTGCTGCATCCTTGCTTGGTAAGAGACGAGTCTGAAGCAGTATATCTGATAAGACAATTCTCCCAATCTAATATAAAACTTGACTTGCTTGCCTCCCCTCCACCCATGATGTTGGTTCTCTTCTTCTTTTCTATTGACATCACTCCGGTTGTAATGTCTGTCTCTTCCCTTAACCCTCCAAGTTTTTGGAGTTCTTTACGGTTTCATCAATATTTTTTTAAACAGCCTCGACTTGCCTCTATTTTTTTGTAGCTGTTGGATTCTTTTACTTCTTATCTCTCTCTCTCTCTCTCTCTCTCTCTCTCTCTCTCTCTCTCTCTCTCTCTCTCTCTCTCTCTCTCTCTCTCTCTCTCTCTCTCTCTCTCCCTTTATCATGCTTCACATAAGGCCTGGCTTTGACGAGGGACCCTTATTCTGCTGTGAGTGGAACCACCTTTATGAGAAAGACTCGTCCACACGAGGCAAATTGTACACTTACTGCCGCACTTTCATTAATATAAACACGTGTCCCTCATACTAAGAGTTACTGTATGAGAATCCATAAGTCTGTTAATTAGGACTTCATTTAACGGTAATTACTCTTGAAATGGGGGGAGGATGGTGTGTGAGAGAAGGCGTAGTGATAAGGGGTCATTCAATAGTGATGGGAGATTGTGCGGTGGTGGTTAGTTGGGTGGGAGGGGTTCATGTGTGGGAGAGGGGGCGAGGTGACGACAGTGGTCGATGACCTGGGTACACAAGACCAGAGTGCTACACCAATATTGTCGTCCAGATAACAAGGCACGATTAGAAACTACTCAAGTGATGAGCAAACATCATGTACCTCCCATCAAGTGAGGTGCAGGCGTACCTCAGAACACGGTACACAACCCTTACGCTACACTCACACCTCGAAGTACCGTGCATGGTACGCGTAACTTTTAAGTCTTAACGCCACTTTTTCGTATCGGAACTTTGCGTAGATTTTGAAGATCGAAAAGGTATTGCTTGGATATGAGAGATGATTCATATCACTTTCTTAATTCTCACCCGTTAAGATGGATCAGTTGTGTTCCTCTGTGTCAAATGATGTGATCACAAAAAATTGGTCGGTGTGACTCAGGGATAACACTTCATTTACAAAGTGGTCGGTGGGACTCAGGGATAACACTTCATTTACAAACTGGTGCGTTATTATACGAAACGGAAACACGGTGATCGAGACGTTTTACTCTTCCCTTTTCATTTCTACACTGAGGAAGCTTCATTCTTTATACTAAGTTTACTGTGATGATGAAAAGAAATGTAAAGGATTGAAGTTCTTCATTCTATCCTGCTCCAGTATCATTATTGTCTAACTTTCCTCCTACCAACCAAACATTCCTGCTGCCCAATATTTCTCCTGCCTCACATTTCTACTGCCAAACGTTCCTCCTGGCCAACATTCCACCTGGCCAGCACTCCCCACTCTGACCAAGACGTATTCCAGCAATATTCACCCGGTGTCGTTATTACAACCAGGTCGGTCATAGGTCGGCTGTAAAATGCGAGGAACAGCTGTACCGCTCTGAGGCTGACGACGTCAGCATCGGGTACCATAGTTCCATTCTGAGGCTGAAGACGTCAGCATCGGGTGCCACTGTACCGCTCTGAGGCTGACGACGTCAGCATCAGCCACATTGTACCACTCTGAGGAGGAGAACGTCAGCTTCAGGTCATCTGTATCATTCACAAGCGTCTGACGTCAAGCGTCAGCCCAGCTGTGTCAGCGTATGCCGTCAGCGTCAACCAAAACACTACCACTTTAGACACAGGTTATCAGCGTTCGTCAGCCACATTCTCCCACTGTGAAGTGGAGCCTCTGATGTATTCATGACTGCCTCCCATGTCTCCCAGATCAGCCTCCCGTGTCTCCCAGGTCAGCCTCCCATGTCTCCCAGGTCAGCCTCCCATGTCTCCCAGGTGAGCCTCCCGTGTCTCCCAGGTCACCATCCCATGTCTCCCAGGTTACCATCCCATGTCTCCCAGGTCAACCTCCTATGTTTCCAGGTCGCCTTCCCAAGTCTTACCAAGCCACCATCCCATGTCTCCCACGTCACCATCCCATGTCTCCCAGGTCACCATCCCATGTCTCCCAGGTCACCATCCCACGTCACCCAGGTCACCATCCCACGTCTCCCACTAAGATCAGCCATTGGTATATAACTGACAGTGGGTCAAGCTGAAATTGGCCTCATGATACCATAACTCCTGATCATCAGTTCCACACGTCGATCCTCCACTGGAAAAACTGCACTAGATGAAAATCTTCACCTACGAACACTCTCTCCATCACGACGCCTGATCGGGTGAAACAGGACGTCAAAGCGAAACACTACGAGTGACAGCTATAATCAAGGAACTAAATACAAAAAAAATGCTTTATGTGTGCATTTAGTGCCTGGCATCAATTAGGACCAATTAACGAATAATTACCTATAATGAAGAGGCAACAGGTTCCGCTGGCACTGTGAACAGTGGGACGGGGGAGCAAGTAGACCAGCGGGACAGGAAACAGGTAGACGACGAAAGGCAAAGGGAACTAAATAGACCAGTGGAACGGGACGGGAAAGCAAGTAGACCAGTGGAACGGGACGAGGAAACAAGTAGACCAGTGGAACGGGACGAGGAAACAAGTAGACCAGTGGAACGGGACGGGAAAGCAAGTAGACCAGTGGAACGGGACGGGGAAACAAGTAGACCAGTGGAACGGGACGGGAAAGCAAGTAGACCAGTGGAACGGGACGAGGAAACAAGTAGACCAGTGGAACGGGACGGGGAAACAAGTAGACCAGTGGGACAAGGAACCAGACAGACCCTTCGGGACGAGGAAGCAAGTAGACCAATGGAACGGGACAGAGAGCCATGCAGACCAGCGGGACGGTGGAAACCAGACAGAGGAGGAGGAGGATCACCATCGCCCCACGAACTACTACAGATCCCTACACGACGCAGGGGACTGCAGACCCCCTGCGGTAGAGAAGAAGACCTGTTAATCAATGACAGACCGACAGACAGAGTTATAATATGAGACACAGAGACAGTTGCACCCCAGGAGACAGGAGGAGACAGACAGAGGTGCACTATGAGAGACACTGGCTCATAACAGAGTTGTTTTCTTTAAGTGACAGACGGACAGACAGGGAAACAGAACTGTAATGATACAGACACTTATGTATGACAGAGAGACACGACTCACCGAGGCGGATAGACAAACAGATCAAGATTTTAGCAAGCGAACAGACAGGCAGACTTGGGAGAAAGCGACGCACAGACACGCGAGACTATAGAACGTAATAAACAGAGCTGTGCAACAGAACAGACTCTAGAAATAGAAAAAATGCAGACATGAAGCTTTGACGACTCAAAGTGGACCGTGGGAACCAATTATCATACATAATTGCCAGTGGAAAAAGAACAGTGGATAGCAGCGCTAAACGTAGAAGTCAAAGAGTTCAGGATATTATCTTTTGTGCATACACAGTCAAGAGAACCATTAAGATAAGCAGCGTATGCAGCTTAAGAGTGCAACACGACAGTAACGTCTGATTGCATAAAGAAAACGAATTCAATTATGCAGTCGCATGTTTTGGTTGCAGTGTATATTGTTAACAGTTAATTTAAACTGAGTTACGACTGGTTAATTATACTGCAGCGGTTGTGTGAAGTTAGGGGACACGAAGCTTTATATGTGCAGCTGTCATGTGTGCAAAGCTTGGGTCAAGACCTATGAAATGTAAGATCAACACTGATGTGTGTGTGTGTGTGTGTGTGTGTGTGTGTGTGTGTGTGTGTGCGTGTGTGTGTGTGTGTGTGTGTGTGTGTGTGTGTGTGTGTGTGTGTGTGTGTGTGTTCTACCTTTTCTCCTTGTATTCTCTCTCTCTCTCTCTCTCTCTCTCTCTCTCTCTCTCTCTCTCTCTCTCTCTCTTTCTCTCTCTCTCTCTCTCTCTCTCTCTCTCTCTCTCTCTCTCTCTCTATATATATATATATATATATATATACTTTTTTCATCATAGTTTCAATGCCACTTGCATTCACTTCCTCTTCGTCTAACGTAATTCCACGTGTCTACATCTTTGTTGTTGAAAAAAGGCTTTCCCACATTTCTCCATAACAACCAGTTCTGTCATCCTGCTCTGGACACTGCTCAGTTTTCGAGATATTATTCTTCCATAAGGGTGTAATGACTTGTGATGAACTCCCTTTCAGATATATTGCTCTTTGCTCTCCCAGTCTCTTCCATTCCTTGTACCTCCTTCCACTTTAAGTCATGTACCCTTCTCGATGCATTCCTTTCGGTCCTTTTCCAGCAGTTCTGTGTGGCTCCTCTCGTGAAATGAGACTTTCGCGCAATATTCCAGTTTGGGTCGAATTTACAGAGTGTTCGTATGTTCGTACAGACGTCGCTGGCAGCACACTTGAAGGCGACCTTGACGATGTCAAATATATATATATTTTGCCCTTCCCTGGTGACAAGTTCTGCATGTTTTAAAACCCCCTGGGCCCCCCTGACATCACGACTCCTTGTATCCTGTCCTCCTCGATATGGCTTTTATAGTCTGGTTTGTCTGACATTATGCACGACCGGTAATGCATCTTATTTAGGGAGCCCCTTTGCAATTTCTTGCAATTCCTGTTACCTCTGGATCCTCCCATGATCACGAGACATCATCAGCATTACGTATTTGGTAAGATTCCTCATCTTCAGGCAATTAATTTATGTATATTTGATTGTTGCGAACGTTCTCTTCTCCCTCCTCAACTTAGGTATGCTGTCAGTCCATTCAAGCAGCACCTCCGTGACCTCATCATGGTCCTCAGGCTTCACCATCTGTTGAGGACAGGTATCACAGGCCTCCAGACAGTCCAAGAGGAAAGCGTCCACGAGCCTATCCTTGTATTCCCATGAGTGTGATAACTCTCTCTCTTAAAGATCCAACCTCAACTTGGACGTCTGGCTTCACCTTCCAGTCCTCTGTTATGGACAGTATCAAGAGATCCTCAAAGAGTCCAAGAATATACCGTCCACACGAACCCATCCTTGTATTCCTTTGGAGGATGATAACCATCTCAAAGGTTTTGTCACAGTTTGTCCTGTATTATGTAATTTCTATCCCTCTTGTCCTTTCTCTCTTTAAATCATCTTCGTTCTTGACATCTCTGGTTATGTCCATGATCTTCCGCTCCTCCTCTCGAGCCCTGTCCTTTCTAAATTCATCGTGGTCGTCTTTTAACCCAGGTATCTTAATACCGTTACGTTTTTCCAGCTTTGGGTTTTGTTATTTTATTCAAGCGAACTCTTGATGACCTCAAGTCTGTAATCAAATCTGTGTTCCACTTTGTCTTCCGTCCTCAGGCACTTCCTCTGAATGCTTTGATTACTCCTGAAGATTATCAATATTGCCGACGTTGTTTTTCTCGACAATTCGTCAGACATTATTCTATTGTGTTCGCTGGTTGTAAGGATCGTCAGTAGATTATTCCGTTGTGTTCGCTGGTTGTAAAGATCGTCAGTAGATTATGGTGTTGTTTTCGCTGGGTGTAAGGATCGCTAGTCGTTATTCTTTTGTGTTTGCTGGATGTAAGGATCAGCGAACGTTATTATGTTGTGTTTGCTGGCCGTAAGAATCGCCAGACATTATTCTGCTGTGTTTTCTAGATGTAATGATCGTCACATGTTATTATGTTGTGTACGCTGGCTGTAAGAGTAGCCAGACATTTGGTTAGGTTCGCTGGATGTTAGACTAGCCAGACATAATTGATATTCTCCTTCAAAAGTCTGAAATTTAAGTTTAAGCTGCGATTTTGAGGAACCATTTCTCACTGTCGCCATCGGAGGCCTTCTCATCTTTCCACTGGAGATGCTGTCACTCCTGTAAGCTATTAGTTTTAACCTTGTTCTCCTCCTTATTCCTAATTCATTTCCCTTGATGCGTCAGGTGTTCATCCATCCTCTCTTATCTCTGGCAATGCCCTCCTCTTTCCTACGTTTCCCCAAACTTCGTCTTCCCTAATGACCTAACTTCAGAACCCCTTGATGATCTCAACTCTTCCCTCGGCAGATCGAGCGTCTCGCTCAAGTCTCCAGTCATGTCACTGAGGTCCCGTATCATCCCAGAACGCCCATCAACACATGTGGTAAACCCAGGTGGGCAATCCGTCTTACGTGGATGTCTGGCTTTCGAAGAAGGGGCCTCGCTCGCTGTGCCTTTCCCCACTGGGTTAATTCAAGGCATCTTGGAGAGTCATCTATAACCTTGTCTTGAACCGAGTCAAGAGGGTTGGAGATGTGATCTTATCTTGTTTTCGTGACTGATTTGTTGAGCGTGATTCCCTGACTGTGGTTCTTGCTTGATGTGAGTCAATATTGACACAGGTTTAACAGATATACCTACAGGAGACCGAAGCCATCTCGTACCTACGTATGAAAATATCCCCTTCTCCTCTCCTCGTATTACGAATCTACGTTTGGTAAATTCTGTTTTATTACCTTGGGTTCTCAGACTCTCGCAGATTGTCTTCACTTTCTTAACCACTTCTCGCATTCATTTTCAAGGAATTTGGGTAAAGGCGATTGAATGGTTTCTGATAAAGACAGCTGCTGCCCCTCGATCGTCCTTCTTCTTCTTCTTCTTCTTCTTCTTCTTCTTCTTCTTTTCTTCTTCTTCTTCTTCTTCTTCTTTTCTTCTTCTTCTTCTTCTTCTTCTTCTTCTTCTTCTTCTTCTTCTTCTTCTTCTTTTCTTCTTCTTCTTCTTCTTCTTCTTTTTCTTCTTCTTCTTCTTATTCTTCTTCTTTTCCCTTTTCTTTTTCTTCTCATTCTTATTGTCATTATCAGTATCATCATGATTTTCATTATTTCTCTTAGAATTACTCACATTATTATTCACTTTTAAGATCAAAATTATTTTGATTTGGGTTTGTTCAACACGCCCCTCTTCCACATTTTCTGTTCCTGATCAAAAGCCCGCTAGGCCTTAGACTGAAGTTTTTGCTGGGCTCTTACACTGTTTATTAAGGAGTCAAGAGATTTCATGAGATAATGAACAATAAGATGGTCATCTCACAAGGTATATACCCACGGGGCAGCCATGAAAATACAGATCATAAAGCCTTTGCGACATGGCTGCAATGTCGTCTGTCTCGTCACTAAAATCCAGGTTTCGTAACATCTGAGACCCAGTTCTCAATACTGAAATGTAGTTCAGCTTTTTTCCTCAGTAGTGACTGAAAGTGGAAGTGAGGGTTTAGCACTCTTACTCATACAACAGTCAGGGATGACAAACCACTGGAAATACTTTCTTCTAATTCTTTTTAAGTGGTTTTCCTCTGCTAGGGAAACACAACTTCCTCAACTCTGTCCCCCAGCTACCACTGTGTATCTAATATTCTTCATCAGTCCCATAGATTCAACCACACTCTTCCCTCTGCACGGCCAGTTGCCACAGACGATTCCATCCTCAAAGAAACCCACGAGCAACGTGTGTCGCGAACCAGCGTCGTCATGTTCGTAGTTCCCTCCACACAGTGGTGACCCTGTGACTCATTATTAAGTATTTCGACTCCTCTGTGTTACCTAAAGTCACTGGCATGCATGACAGTTTGTGTCACACGTGTTACACAAGCGTGTGTGTGTGTGTGTGTGTGTGTGTGTCTAACAGTGGCAGGGGCCTTAGTTGTCTATCCCCTGTCCAGCAGCAGCAGGGAGTCTGGCTGCCTCTCTACCGTCTGGTGCTGGCAGGGAGCCTGGCTGTTATTCCCCTGCCAGTCTACCCGAGTAATTCAATCACATCGGGACGCGCTGGCCGGCAAGTGATCGGCAGTTTAATCCTTCCTTCTCCTCCCCAACAGGAGTCTAGAGGGTGGGGAGGCGTCCAGAGTGTGGGGGAGATAGCTACTACCATCTCCCTACAGCTGGGTGAGGAGGCGTCCAGAGTGTGGGGGAGATAGCCACTACCATCTCCCTACCAGCTGGGTGGGGTCACCCATAGTGCAGAAGTGGTGGTTGCACAATACACCTAAGTGGAGGCAGTCTACAGCTCACCTCTACGCTACACCCCACTCTCCATATTACACCCTACACCCTCCACACTACAACCCGACCCTCCACGCTACAGCTACACCCTCCACACTCTACACCCGAACCTCCACACTACGGCTCACACTACATCACAACCCTCCACTGTACAGCGACACCCTCCACACTACATCACAACCCTCCACTGAATAGCAACACCTTCCACACTACATCACAACCCTCCACCGTACAGCGACACCTTCCACACTACATCACAACCCTCCACTGTACAGCGACACCCTCCACACTACATCACAATCCTCCACACTACAGCTACACCCTCCACACTACACTACACCCAAACCTCCTACCAATGCAGCACATTTCTCTCCTTCAGGGCCAGCCTGAAAGCTGTACTATATAAAGACATTTTTGTTACGATCCTCAAAGTTTTCCCATCTCGCTCTTCCTTGGCTGTGACCTTCTCTCATTTGCCATAAATTCCGCCAAAACTGCGACTCGAATCTCCACATTTTGGTCCCAGAGGAGAACTCACCTCCTGATGCCCTGATGAGTCAGGAGATGAGTCCGGAGAATCTGTGACGAACCAGGACAACTTTTGGGAGTCAGTAGCTGCTGGATCAGCCTTGGTCACAATGGATGTCCAATACTTTACTCTGTCTGTGCCAGGAACTCCCTCACGGGTACCGATCGGCTTCACATATAGGAAGAAAAAGGATATAATGCATCTTTGATTCTTTGGGTTTTCGTCTACTATGATTTCCCAATGAAGTTATTTTGTTTATCTGTCGAGTGAGGGAGAATTCTCGTATCTTCATCTCATTCTGTTCTTCCAAGTGATTTTTTCTTTTTTGGTGACAAGGTTTGTCATTTATGTGTGGCAAATCGTGCCACCCGCTGAAGGCATTTGTGATGAACGTAAATGTTACCGCTTATCAGATATCACAACTTTTTCTTTCGTTTGTGATTTGTTTCACTCTATTTTATTCTCTTTACCTCCATACTACATCCCCATTCTACACACCATGCTCCCCACTCTCCACACCATACCCCCATTCTCCAAACCATACCCCATTCTCCACACCATACCCTTACTCTCCACAATACGCCACCCACACTCCACACTACACCCCCTACCTCTACACAACGCTACCCTCCACATCCTTAATCCTCAACCACTTAAGCACAATGGCATACATTATCCAAATGATGGCATTTCGACATCACAACACTTACCTTCGTTAAACACGGTCGGAAAATCTATATATGAGATGCAAGAAGGTTGGATGAATCCAAACCATCTTTGTGGATAATTTGGAAGATCAGAATGGGTAGTCTCGTGAAAATCCCTTTTTTGTGTTGTCTTTTCTTGGGATAAAGTGGTTCTCTATTGGGGAGATGTTTACTAATTCGGTCCATGGATACGAGTGGGTTCATAGTCCTGAGCAGAGACACAGCTGAGTGACCAACTCCAAGTAAGACACACCTGAGTGACCAACCAACTCCAAGTAGACACACCTGACTGATCTACCTTTCACATTGTGAACTGGTGTGATCAGTCTGAAGCACATACACCTGCATGATCTACCTTGAAACAAACATGCATGACTGACTCGCCCGGACGAAACATGCCTGAATGACCTCCCTTGACCAAGCATGTCTGAATGACCCACTCTGGTCCAGCATGTCTGAATGACCCACTCTGATTCAGCATGTCTGAATGACCCACTCTGATCCAGCATGTCTGAATGACCCACTCTGATCCAGCATGTCTGAATGACCCACTCTGACCCAGCATGTCTGAATGACCCACTCAGATCCAGCATGTCTGAATGACCCACTCAGATCCAGCATGTCTAAATGACCCACTCAGATCCAGCATGTCTGAATGATCCACTCTGATCCAGCATGTCTGAATGACCCACTCTGACCCAGCATGTCTGAATGACCCACCCCTATCCTGAACACACACATGCCTGAGTGGCATGCCCTTGATTCACACATACCTGAACGACCAGCGGCGAACCGAGAAGCCCCAGGTCCCAAAGCTGGCTCGCAGGAATCACTAACCTCCAGCAAACACTACCTAGAGACCCATCCCAGGCAAGCAGGCATGCATGAGTTGCCATCTCCCAGGAGCAGGCACGGATGAACGACGACGAGCCGGGAGGAGGAGACCCCAGGCGATGGGAGGTCGAACCCTGGTTTTCAAGTCTTTGGCTGCCACTTCACCACCGCACCTCAACCATGGTGTCTGTCTGATGACCTGTGCCTATACAGGAGGTGTGAACTGTATTGATTCCAATTGTCATGAATTGATCTCTCTTTCTCTCTCTTCTCTCTCTCTCTTCTCTCTCTCTCTCTCTCTCTCTCTCTCTCTCTCTCTCTCTCTCTCTCTCTCTCTCTCTCTCTCTCTCCCCACACACACACACGCCGTCTAATCCCTAGATCCAAAAGGGATCACAGCCAGTGTTCCTACCCCTCGCTGGCATTAAGCTAAGAGCTGTTATCCCACTCAACACATCCTGCACCCTGATCCTGGTAACCTCATCCTGGCTATTGTATATATGATAGTGTCGATATTATGATATCCAGAACACAACACACAAAACCATGGAGTAGAGACAAATACTATGGAAATCTTTATTATTCATCCCTGGGGATAGGGGAGAAAGAATACTTCCCACGTATTCCCTGCGTGCCGTAGAAGGCGACTAAAAGGGGAGGGAGCGGGGGGCTGGAAATCCTCCCCTCTCGTTTTTTTGTTTTTTTTTTCAATTTTCCAAAAGAAGGAACAGAGAAGGGGGCCAGGTGAGGATATTCCCTCAAAGGACCAGTCCTCTGTTCTTAACGCTACCTCGCTAACGCGGGAAATGGCGAATAGTATGAAAGAAAGAAAGATCTTTACTTTTATAGTGATTGTTCGGATAAGACATTATATCATTCGTACACCCAATTCTCGAGTTCTGTGTTAGGCACTACGTCAAGAACAATATATCCACGTTATCTCGTTCTCTTATCAACGAAATTCCTCAAGCGGTCAACAGTGTGGATAAAGGGGACTTGGTAGCCAGCCAGCTCTGTGAGTCTGTAGCTAGGGAGAACATCGAAGTCCGCGTGTATACTGGAGAGTTTCGGTTCTCAGGGAGAGTGAAGTATGATGTCGGGGGAGAGAGAGAGAGAGAGAGAGAGAGAGAGAGAGAGAGAGAGAGAGAGAGAGAGAGAGAGAGAGAGAGAGAGAGAGAGAGAGAGAGAGAGAGAGAGAGAGAGAGAGAGAGAGTACGAAGATGTCTTGGACGATCGATGGGCGGAGGGAACGGCCCATGTACACAGCTGAGCATTCGATACATTTCCACGAAAAAGTAAGTTTTATCATTATCTTCCAATCACGTTATTCGAACCATGTAAACCCCAAGTGTTCTATATCTTAGCACACAGGTATAACAAGTCTCCAACTGGTGTTTTCCCCGGTATGGAAAGAAGGAAAGGAAATGATGATCAAATCTCTCACAATTCCTCTCCATGTTTCTTATTACACAGTCAATCTGCGTTGTTCATCACACTCACTGACTCCACCTGGCGTCTCTGACTCTCCAAGCACTGACCTCTCCACTCATACCACCTCTCTCTCTCTCTCTCTCTCTCTCTCTCTCTCTCTCTCTCTCTCTCTCTCTCTAACAAGACAAGTGAGAGGAAGAGGTGAGACGAGTGAGAGGAACAATAAGCTATGATGGCCATGGCGCTTGTCTTGTCAGCTCCTAAGCATGTAGGGAGGTAAATACATCACATCACTTCCCGTATCTCTCTCACCGTGACCCTTCCTCACTGCTGCTGTGGTCTAACACTCATGGCTCGACAAGAGAACGACAGGTTAGCCGAGGCTCACACCAGACACTCAAGGTGTGAGGAAAACAAAGGAATGAGGATTATCATCATTATTTTTTTTCATGTTCGCTAAGACGACACCGGGAGCTGAAGCCCTAATCAAGGCCATCCCATTCACACTATCTATCTATCTATCTATCTATCTATCTATCTATCCATCTATCTATCTATCTATCTATCTATCTATCTATATATCTGTCTATCTATCTATCTATCTATCTATCTATCTATCTATCTATATATATATATATATATATATATATATATATATATATATATATATATATATATATATATATATACCGTAGCTTGAGCTAGGTATCCACTTTTTCGACCAACCCCTAAAAGAGGATGAACAGCTGGGTTGACTGTGGACCGACTGCCGCATCTAGAATTCGAACCTATGCGTTCGACCCTGGTCGGGCCCGTGAATGCATCACGGTCAGGAACGCTAACCACTACACATTCATCATCCAAACCTTCCTCGCTTAATGTACGAAGAGATCATATGGCAAATCCGTCCAACACACTCATCTTCCTCCCTCACTGTATGCAGATAAATAATGGCCCCAAAAAAATAACCATCCATGTTGTTGGCCTTTTTATGAAATGAGGATTTAGCAATCTGACTGTATTTCCAAATCATTGTGTCTGAAAAAGACTTCTTTCTTTTTTTTTCACTATCTTCCGCCTCTACCGTAATTCGTATGTGTATATATCCTCATTTTTCAGCAGTCTTGTATCATTAGCCTAGAATGTGAAGCATCAAATTTTACACGAAAGGAAGAGAGGAAGACCTCTCATTCTTGGAGGACAGTGGAGCATTCTTGGAGGACAGTGGGCCATTCTTGGAGGACAGTGGGCCATTCTTGGAGGACAGTGGGGCATTCTTGGAGGACAGTGGGCATTCTTGGAGGACAGTGGGCATTCTTGGAGGACAGTGGGGGCATTCTTGGAGGACAGTGGGACATTCTTGGAGGACAGTGGGGGCATTCTTGGAGGACAGTGGGCATTCTTGGAGGACAGTGGGGGCATTCTTGGAGGACAGTGGGGCATTCTTGGAGGACAGTGGGCATTCTTGGAGGACAGTGGGGCATTCTTGGAGGACAGTGGGGCATTCTTGGAGGACAGTGGAGCATTCTTGGAGGACAGTGGGGCATTCTTGGAGGACAGTGGGGCATTCTTGGAGGACAGTGGGGCATTCTTGGAGGACAGTGGGGCATTCTTGGAGGACAGTGGGGCATTCTTGGAGGACAGTGGGGCATTCTTGGAGGACAGTGGGCCATTCTTGGAGGACAGTGGGCCATTCTTGGAGGACAGTGGACCATTCTTGGAGGACAGTGGGCCATTCGTTAATAACCCTGATAACCTTTTTTTTACCTCTTTCTGACTTATCTAACACGTTCCTTACCTCACTTTTGAATGATCTTGTCTCTTTCCTTCACATATCGTACCGGCTTCCTCTCAGTTACTTCGATGTGTCATTGAACATGGCCTTCATTTAGTCCATATACTTTATTCTAGTCATCACAGTTACCTCTCCCCTTCTCCCTCTCTTCCCTTCGTCCGCCTGAGTTACAATGACTTTCTGGTATTTGCCCAAAGTGCTCAAAGCGTCCTTCCTTGTATACGTTGGGTATAGCACAGTGTTGTTGTCCATTTCTCAAGGCCATATAACACGACAGGATACTCTGTTTGAGCTTTTCTTTTTTTCTCTCTCTCTCTCTCTCTCTCTCTCTCTCTCTCTCTCTCTCTCTCTCTCTCTCTCTCTCTCTCTCTCTCTCATCCCATTCGTAATTCTACGCTCTACAGCAAGCGTTGACTTTTCCCGTTCATTCCATTCACGGATTTCACATCCAGCGACGGGGCTGGAGACTCACACGGAGGGGGAGAGAGAGAGAGAGAGAGAGAGAGAGAGAGAGAGAGAGAGAGAGAGAGAGAGAGAGAGAGAGAGAGAGAGAGAGAGAGAGAGAGAGAGAGGGAGTAATGCAGGCCAGAGCAGCCATTGTGAGCTTAACACAGGCAGGAAGAGATCATTCATCTCACCATTGCCTCGTCCGTTTAATCTCTATAAGTAATATTCTTATTCTAAATCAAATCGATCTTAGGAGTTTCGCTTTTCAGGTGCTCTCTCTCATGTCACTGAGAATTTCTAACATTTTTCACTAAGTCGCTTTCGCACATCATCCCTATTTTCTTTATCTTTCTCTTTTTTTCATCATTTTCTTACTTGGAGATAAACAACTTCTTCACTGAGTCGTAGACATTAATCTATTCTTCTGTCACATTGTTCAGATCATGGTTTTAACAGCCTTGTTAACACATTTCCTTCACAATCGGACTGATATTTAACGCTGCATCACCGCAGTTCATTATGGCTTAAGATCCACCTTCCAGTGACAACGTCACTCTAGCCTTTTCTTCCCCCCACCCACCTCCCCGAACTTTGATCCCAACTCTCTATTTTCCCTTGACCTTCATCCTCCATTCCCCGGGCTGTTGCCTACCTCCGCCTCCCTCCCTCTCTCTTTAATGATCCTGGTCCTCTCTCTCTCTCTCTCTCTCTCTCTCTCTCTCTCTCTCTCTCTCTCTCTCTCTCTCTCTCTCTCTCTCCTCTCAGACTCACCCTGTGACCCAGAGACCCCCCCACCCCCCCACCCTGTGGTCCACAAGCCCTCACCGTGTGGCCCATAAATCCAACCTTTGCCCTCAAGAACCACCCTGTGGCTCACGCCCTCACTCTGTGGTCCATGAGCCCCACCCTGTGGCCCTCAAGCCCCACCCTGTGGCCTCCCATCTCACCCTGTGGTCCCCCAAGCCCCACCCTGTGGCTCACGCCCTCACTCTGTGGTCTACAAGCCCCACCCTGTGGCCCTCAAGCCCCACCCTGAGGCCTCCCATCTCACCCTGTGGCCCTCAAGCCCCACCCTATGGCCTCCCATCTTGCCCTGTGGTCCCCCAAGCCCCACCCTGTGGCCCTAAACCCTACCCTGTGGCCCGCAAACTCCACCCTGTAGCCTGTAATCCCCAGTCCTTCTGCTGTACTACCTCCCTCCCTCACAGATTAGATTAAGACATCACGACACCACACTGCTGCAGCCTTCCAGACAGCTAACCTCGTCTCCTGCTATCTGTCCACGTACTCTCGAATGCCACATTCACGGCCACTTATCCCCACACTGTAACCTCCATACCCCGTAACCCAGTGGCTTTCTAGCTCTACTCTGTGGCCCCCCCCCTAAGTCCACTTGTGGCTCCACAGGCCCCACCCAATGCTCCGTACCGGCCACCACAGGCCAGACACGCCCGCACAACCCGGCTTTAAGTCGGAACTAAGGCCAGGGAGCCGGGCAGGAGGAGGGGAAGGGGAGTGGTATGCAATGGGAGGGGGTGAGGAGGGGTTGAAAGGGGGTGAGGTAGTGGAGGGGTAAGGGAAGGGAGGAAGGGAGTGTAGAAAAGGGGGGGGGGAGAGAGGGGTGTAAGTAAGAGAGAGAGAGAGAGAGAGAGAGAGAGAGAGAGAGAGAGAGAGAGAGAGAGAGAGAGAGAGAGAGAGAGAGAGAGAGAGAGAAGGAAGAGTAGGATGGGACAGGAGATGGATGGGGAGAAGAGTAGGAGAGACAATGGAGGGGTGGAGATGGAAGGGGAGAAAAGAAAAAAATGGAGGTAGGGAGAAGTGGGGAGTAAAGAGAAAAGACGATAGGGAGAGTAAGAGGTTAGGGATGGGGTGTCAGCAGGGTTGAGCTGGGACGTTTCTCTTCCCAACATTTTCCTGTGATTTCTTCGAGAGTCTTTTTCCCAACTGTAGACATGACATTGGTTGTCTGTCTTTCCCGTGACACCTTATGTCTTTCCATACACCTCCTGTCCTTCCCGCGCACCTTAAGTCTTTCCCCGAACATCTCCTGTCTATCCCATACACCTGTCCTTCCCATACACCTCCTGTCTTTCCCATACACCTGTCACCATCCTTAACATATCCAGTTCCATCTATGTGTTTCTTTCCTTCTATTCCTGCCTCTTCCATTCCTGTACCATTCATATCCTCAGCCATTTCTTACAACCTTTTATATTTCTCTTTTCTCCTATAATCATCCTGTTCTCAGTTTCATCCACTGTCCTGTATGCATTGTATTCGTTAGCCTGTTACATCTTAATTCCTGATTTTCCTTTGCTCGTCTATCATCATCTGTCCAGATGCAGTTATCTCTTCGCTCCTTCCTTCCTTCCTTCCTTCCTTCCTTCCCTCCTCTTCCATGGTAGGTTGTAGGAGGTAGGCAGCCACCGACCAGAGAGTTTATACCACTGGCACAACTGGGTACTGGGAGGGTGAGTGACGACTGCGATGTACGCCAACACTTCAGTGGCTGTCAAGTTTCACTCGTTTGCCTCAGGGGAGGAGCTGTCTGTCTGTTCCTTCTGCCTCACCCATACTTGGGTTGCTGGCCTTCAGTCGACAAGCATACATACAGTCTCTCCATCTCATTCATAACACCTGACGACACGTCCACCACACGACTGGTTCTTCGTAAGTCAAGATTTTCCTACCGTGAGCACCACGGTGTCTGATAAGCTTAATTAAGGCCGCTATGATGATTGCGAAGATCAGCTGTCGCTGCCTTTTTACCAGACGTCGTTTCGCTCCATGAAATAAAAAAATGAAGAGACATACAGTCGAGGGGGAAACACAGGTCGGTACTTTTGTTCTCCATGACTGTTAAACCTCGCGAATCTATAATCTCTTGGGGAAAGGACAAGAAAATCAATTCATCTCTTGATGTCGACTGCTGAGTGAGAATCAGACACAGGAGGAGAACATAGCTGATGTCGTGGTCCCCCTTCCCCCACCGCTAGATGGACCAAAGCATTGGATGGCCCAGAATGACCTGTCATCACACAGGACATTGCCGTTGCCTCGGACAGGGTATAATAGCATCAGAGACTCCTCACCGAACTCCAATCCTCTAGCATCTTCGGTGATGTGGTCTGCCTCCTCAAGTGACTAACTTCGCCCCTCGCCGCCCTCCTCCAGCAGGTGTTGGTGTGCCTCAGGATAGCGTCTTACCGTCCTTTGTCATTCAACAACATCTTCTTCGCGGACCATCTTCTAAAACCTGACACACACACACACGAAAGCCAGCACGAACATTATGGAGTGGAATTGGAACCCTTCTTGTCTTCGAGAAGGTAGGAAATGCCATTCGCGAGGCTCACAGCATGTCAGGCCCAGGGTATATAGATGAAGTCACCCAGCTGATTATAGCATGTCAGGCCCAGGGAACAGAGGATGTCAGCAACCAGCTCACAACATGTCAGACCCAGTACGTATGGGACAACAGAGGGAACCCAAGACAGACCAACGGACGGAGGTATGAATACCTTCGCACGTCTTGCATGGTATCCAGCGATGGTGAAAATCGTGGAATCAATGATAATGGAGGATCGTGAAGACCTAATGACATGCTAATCAACGATGGAAGCCCTGAAGGTAATGTTGGGTCGCCGTCGTGATCAGATATCCTCCTTGAGGGCAACAAACTCGAAGATGATGGACGAGATAAGCGAAGTTGGGGAGGGAGGTGAGGAAGATGGAGGAGGAGGAGGAGGTGGAGAGGAGGACGAAGACTGGAGAACAGACAAGGGCTTGAGAGGAGAAGGAGGAAGCAAGAGAAGAGGAGGAGAAGGAAGAAGCAAGAGAAGAGGAGAAGGAGGAGAAGGAGGAGGAGGAGGAGGAGGAGGAGAAGGAGGAGGAGAAGGAGGAGGAGGAGAAGGAGGAGGAGGAGGAGGAGGAGGAGAGGAGCCTGATTGACCCGTCACTGAGGACGTGACTAGTGATGGTTATCGGGACTCTGAACGAGGAGGAAGTTGGACAGAGAGAGAGAGAGAGAGAGAGAGAGAGAGAGAGAGAGAGAGAGAGAGCAACGCTGCGTTACCTCACATACCAATCAGGCATGAAGACGAGAACACCACTAACCAGAGGTGTGGCCTTCCCTCCCCGTGTCTGCAGGGTCCCCGACCTTCCTCAGTGAGGCAGGAGTGGTGTGTCGCCCTTGAGTTTTTCAGCGACTCGGTATCAGCACTGATGAGGTGACACTAATGTGGAATATATGTGTCGAGTCTGCGGATATAACACTATGGCATTTACTAAAGGAATATGCAAGTATTGTCTTCGATGTAGGTGATTTTAAAACATGGTCATTTTGACTAGAAAAAAAAGCTCAGTATATTTCGAAACGTTCGTAGAATCACTACAGATTTAACCTGAAATTTCCTTTACACGTTTTCTTTCTTTCTTTTGAAGGTTAAACTCCGGCGAGAGAGGCGGGTGATGTACCACATATTCATCTTTGGGACGGCCGGTGGCCGGGGTTTGTGATGGATGAAGAAGGCTGGGCATAAACAGGTTTTTGATGTCTTTATCATGACCTGTCGTTGGGTGCCGAGATGACAGAGGAGCACCAAGACTTCTAGAGCCACCAACGTAATCTCTTCATCTTCCTTAAATAGCCAGGATTCTTACACACTCAATGATAAACAGAATGTTGAGAATATCTTTTGTGGGGGAGTTGAGTTGATGGTACACTTTGTGCTAAAGCAAGTCTATGCTGTAGTTCTTGCTTCTTCTTCCTCCTTCTGTTTCGTTCTAGCTATCCATCTATCGATCCATCTATCTATCTATCTATCCATCTATCTATCTCTCCATCTATCTATCTATCTATCTATCTATCTATCTATTTATCTATCTATCTATCTATCTATCTATCAATCTGATTATTTATCTATCTATCTACCTATCTATCTATCTCTTCTCTTCCAGGTGTTATCTAAGCCTATAGAGGTCGCTAGAATTCCTTAGATGTGTTTAAGGCCCCTGCTTTTATCTAAGATAAAAGTTATACCACCGGTGTAGACACCTGCCCACGACATAATGCCACTAGAACGAAGAGCAGCAAAAATGCTGTAGTCATATTCCCACCTACGCTTATTGTCACTGACGTCCTCCCTCGCCTGCAGTACACAGCTTTTCTCATCTCCTGTACTCCCCACCCACACAACCGCTGGGTTGTCAAATAGCTTATACGACCCAGATACTCCTTCAGGGCTACGTAATTCTCCCACTGACTCTTAGTCATTCTTAAGATTTCCCTCAAGTCTTCTAGAATAATCACCCACATGCTTCAGGTTCTTTGAGGCGCAAGATTAGCTGTAGACAGTTAGTGAATATTATTTTTCATAAGAATTGTAGATCCCTGTTATCAATCTCACATATCACATTCGTCATAAGACTAAACGAAGACTTATTGTTGTGATATACAGATGATAAGACTCCTGCATCACGGAAGGTTCTTGGCTTTATGATAATACGAAGACTTCTTCCATGATGTGAAGAGAATCTGAGTTGGACGAGTAAACCCACTTGTCACTGCAACTGAATATAGTTCCTTTGAGAATCCTTTGTGCTGTACACTGCACTTTCGAAACAAGTTTATGATAGGGATATCACTGTCCACTTCAGTCACAGGCGTTTTCACTGCATCAGCCATTACTTCATGTTAGTTTAGAGAGTAAAAAGTCGAAAGTCTCGTTCATACATATGTGAATCACGACGACCTGGCTTCAGAATGCAGTATCATTATTATGACCTGATCGTCTCGTGTGTCTGTCAGCAATAAACGGAAGGTGTCCTACGCAAACTCATTCATTCGTGGAGGTTCATGACATGGGCCGATAATTATTCTCTTAATGAGATTACGAAAAGCAGGGACTGCCTCTCCTCGTTTTCCAAGTCAAAGGCCAGCAGCTGTTACCTTCCAGCCTTGTCATAATTGTTCCCGTGCTGCACACATAATTCAGGGACCGTCGAGCCAGCATTCCAGGTGCTGGAAGCCATCATTCCAGTTGCTGGAAGCCAGCATTCCAGGTGCTGGAAGCCAGCATTCCAGGTGCTGGAAGCCATCATTTCAGGTGCTGGAAGCCATCATTCCAGGTGCTGGAAGCCATCATTCCAGGTGCTGGAGCCATCATTCCAAGTGCTGGAAGCCATCATTCCAGATGCTGAAAGCCATCATTCCAGGCGCTGGAAGCCCTCATTTCAGATGCTGGAAGCCATCATTCCAGGTGCTGGAAGCCATCATTTCAGGTGCTGGAAGCCATCATTCCAGGTGCTGGAAGACATCATTCGAGGAGGTGGCATTGTTCTCACTGCACAAAGTCTCTTCTGCACAAGACTTTGACCTGCGGTTGGCACAAGAAACCTCTGGCCTAATCTGCTCAACACTGAACGTCATCTCATTGTTCTGAATCATAGAATCTTCTTCACTGATTCACTGGAAGAAAATGATTCCCTTGAAGACCATGAATGTGGGGATCAACATGTGGGTTGCTTGTCATTACACTGGTGAAAACATTACTGTAGCAGAAGCCAGGAACTTTCTTGTATATATATATATATATATATATATATATATATATATATATATATATATATATATATATATATATATATATGAAATAGTTCGTGCACTTCACTAGTACATACAATGTCCACCAACAGTAAGGGCTTGAACCTTCGCCATTCGTGTAGCAGCCAAAAATGCTAGCCACTGTGGGGCCAATGGAGGAGAAACGGCTCTTCGATCACGAGTAATCTAATACCCTTCGTCTTATATACGTAATCAACGGGGTCTTCACCAGCCATATACCACCAGCCACACAGTAACCAGTAGTCGACCTCTTACCAATTATCACCACCAAAGGTGGAGGAACAGACGAAGAACGGTTTCAGTTGCTCACGTTCCCTCTCCACTTGTCATGTACAATGCTCCGGAAACCAAAGCCCCCTTATCCACAGCCAAGCCCCATAGAGCAATCCGTGGTTTACCTAGAGTGTGTCATATGGTTGAACCTCCTGTATATCACATCACTTCATTTCCCTCTATCCCAAGTTCGCCTCACACCCTGCATGTTCAGGCTCCGGTCACTTCAAGTATCCTACGCTCCTTCCTTCCACCTCACCCCTTGGTTACCCCTTGTCTCCTTGCTCCCTCCACTTACGTCATGTTTACCCTCATATTCAACCTCATTGTTCTCATACTCACCGTATGTCCAGGCCATATTAGCACACCGTCTTCAACCCTCTCATACATACTCGTTACTGCCTCACACCTCTCTCTCTTACTCTACCATTTCTTCCTCAGTCATCCTCCTTGCACGATACATTGTCCACAGACATCTCATTTCATGCATATTTACCCTCCGTACCATTCTATCCAGACCCCCATTCCTCACTTCCACACAGCACCGTCGAGACTACAATACCATCAAATATACTCATCTTTGTCCTCATAGACAGAGACCAATCTTTCCACACACTCCTCAATGCGCCCAGGACCTTAGCGTTCCCTCACCCACCCTATAGCGTACTTCAGTTCCCATTGTTCCATTCGCTGCCACATCCACTCCCGCGTTACTGATACTGTGCCAGCTTTGACCGATGTATTTAGCTCCTTGACTTGGGTAAGACGCTCGAGGCCATTGCAGCGAGCTGGGGGTAACGGAAGATATCCGATATAAATGTCAATATCATATCCCATCTAGTAATCTGAAAGGGTGTTGAGTAGTAATGTAACTTGTTTACCACTTCATGCTAACTCCTCAAATAGGGACTGACGCGTTTGTTTGTGCTCTTATCAAGGCGGCAAGTGCCTGACAGTAGAAAAAGGTCCCTGGACTCGAACTGTCGCACTTCATGAAGCTCTAGTTATCCGGACATCACTCGTCGCTCCTTCCCTTGGCTCAGAATTTCACTTCAGATCAGCGTCGCCAGAGGAAGGATCAAAGCGTATCATCAAGGTACCACATCCATCCACCTGTGGAGCGCTATAAGCACCCAGACCTGGCTCTGTTATCCTCCTGGCTGGGATCAAAGGGACTTTTCACTAGATGCTCTTCTGTCAGGCGACTCTCTCGATGATCATGATGTTTCTCGCGTCATTTCATCTATTTCCAGTCTTAGGTTTTCAAATGGTGGAGATAAATAATAACACCTGTTTGAACGTCGTATGACCTGGCTGATTGGTTGGTTGGACTTAGGCCAAATCACCTGCCGGAGGACATCAATGTCGCGCTATCCTCACCAACCGAGAATGGTCAAAACACCTTCTTCAGGTGTTGAGAACAACACCAAGATCACGTAAAGTCTTCCTGTGTTTTTTTTTTGGGGGGGGGGCCTGTGGTGCACGTTGGCTAAACCATGTGAACTTGCTCTCTCTCTCTCTCTCTCTCTCTCTCTCTCTCTCTCTCTCTCTCTCTCTCTCTCTCTCTCTCTCTCTCTCTGTATCAAAGCCATTCACTTCAATACGACACATGCAAAGCAATATACTTGGTATATCCATAAAAGAGAAATATCATATCACTGACATACTACAGGTTCATATTAAACTGAGACATGACTTTGATATGAGATATATGTAATATCAAATATCCTAAATTCAGTTTCAGTCCTGGTGCATGTTATCATTCATGATTATTATAAAATGTTCAACCTTCACCACCACCACAACGACTATCACCATCACCATCAGCGTCACCATCATCACCATCACCATCACGATCGTCACCATCACCATCATCATCACCATCATCACCATCACCATCATCATCACCATCATCACCATCACCATCATCACCATCGTCACCATCACCATCACCATCACGATCGTCACCATCACCATCACGATCGTCACCATCACCATCATCATCACCATCATCACCATCACCATCATCATCACCATCATCACCATCATCACCATCGTCACCATCACCATCATCATCACCATCATCACCATCAGCGTCACCATCATCATCACCATCATCACCATCACCATCATCATCACCATCGTCACCATCAACCCCTTAATCACCATCACCATCACCATCGTCATCATCATCACCATCACCATCGTCACCATCGTCACCATCATCATCACCATCGTCACCATCGTCACCATCATCATCACCATCATCACCATCGTCACCATCAACCCCTTAATCACCATCATCATCACCATCATCACCATCGTCACCATCATCATCACCATCACCATCATCACCATCACCATCATCACCATCATCACCATCACCATCGTCACCATCGTCACCATCATCATCACCATCATCACCATCGTCACCATCAACCCCTTAATCACCATCATCATCACCATCATCACCATCGTCACCATCATCACCATCGTCACCATCATCATCACCATCACCATCATCACCATCACCATCATCACCATCATCACCATCACCATCGTCACCATCGTCACCATCATCATCACCATCATCACCATCGTCACCATCAACCCCTTAATCACCATCGTCACCAACATCACCATCATCATCGTCATCACCATCATCACCATCACCTCCATCATCATCACCATCATCACCATCATCACATCACCATCGTCACCATCGTCACCATCATCATCACCATCATCACCATCGTCACCATCAACCCCTTAATCACCATCGTCACCAACATCACCATCATCATCATCACCATCACCATCATCATCGCCAACACTAATGGCAATGAACCAGCAGTTTCTTACTTAAGTCTTACCAAGTCTTTAAAGAGCTCGTATTTCTCATTATATATATATTTAATTGTAATTCCTGCGCCATCATTTTTTCTTTTTTTTTCTTGGTGCAACATCAGCTGGCACTGTCCTGTGGAAAGTCTTTTTATATACAAACATTGACTCAAGTCATAATCCAAGAGCTGTTTGCCCTCACACGTAACTCTGTGTGATTTTTTACTCCCACAGAGAAAATGTTTATGTTTGTGTATCACTCAGCTCCGCTGCTGGTCATTCAGGTGTGTTGGTCCTCCACACACACACAGACACACACACACACAACACACACACACACACTAACACGCACACACACACACGTACACACACACACACACACACACACACACACACACACACCCACAGACTCTCTCTCTCTCTCTCTCTCTCTCTCTCTCTCTCTCTCTCTCTCTCTCTCTCTCTCTCTCTCTCTCTCTCTCTCCTCGGCTTTCTAAGTTTCCACAAGCACTCCTGTTCATCCTGGGGCCAAAATCATTCCTGCATCACCTTAGGAAAGTAGTTTAACCCTGTCGTGAATGCTTCATCCGGACGAGAAGCGGAGGAGGAGGAGGAGGTGGGGAAGAAGAAGAAGAAGAAGAAGAAGAAGAAGAAGAAGAAGAAGAAGAAGAAGCACGACGCCAACATACCACTGGGACTGCTACGTCAACATACGACTGGAACTGCTACGTCAACATACCACTGGGACTGCTACGTCAACATACCACTGGAACTGCTATACATGGGGGATATTCTAACATCAATTTCCATGTGATCATCTCAGTCATCTGTTCTCGTTATTCGAAAGAAAAGAAAAATAAATTTAGATTTCTTCTGTTCAAGTTCATTCTAGCACTGTTTGTTTTCTAATGACCCCATCTAACAACCGTGTAAGCTGATTAGCAAAAACATACTTCATAACAAAATAAAAGCAATATAAGTTAACTGCACAAGTGTTGTTAACGATCAAGGGTCATTCAGCTCAATTAAAATGTTTTTAAAGAGAGATGTAATGACAGAGAAATATTCTAAATACAGGAGGAAAAATGCTGAGTGCAAACATAGTATGACTTTCTAATTATAACTATTGTTGAAGTGTTTGTCTGTCTATTACTGTAAATTGTCTGTTTACCTGCTACTGTTGGACTGTCTGTTTATCTACTTTTGTTGAAATGTCTGTATATCATCGTTGAACTGTGTGTTAATTCACTGCTGTTTTGACTATTTTTCTCCTACTGTTGAACTCTGTCTATTACTGTTAAAGTGATCGTATATCTACCACTGTTGAGATGTCTGTATACTACCATTGAACTGTGTGTCAATTCTCTGCCGTTTTAACTATCTTTCTCCTACTGTTGAACTCTGTCTATTACTGTTGAAGTGATCGTATATCTACCACTGTTGAAATGTCTGTCTACTTTTTGCTTTTGGACTGTCAATCTAAACCTATTGAATTGTGTATTTCTTACTGTCAAACTGATTGTCCATCTACGGAACTCTCTGTTTATCTTTGAACACCACGGGGGACTGGTCTTGTTCCCCATAAGGCTAGGAACACATAACATGTCATGACCTCCGTGCCAGCACTTCCCCACACAGTCATGACCTCCGTGCCAGCCTTCCCCACACAGTCATGGCCTCCATGCCAGCCTTCCCCACACACTCATGGCCTACGTGCCAGCCTTCCCCACACAGTCATGGCCTCCGTGCCAACCTTCCCCACACAGTCATGACCTTCGTGCCAGCCTTCCCCACACAGTCATGACCTCCGTGCCAGCTTTCCCCACACAGTCATGACCTCCGTGCCAGCCTTCCCCACACAGTCATGACCTTCGTGCCAGCCTTCCCCACACAGTCATGGCCTCCGTGCCAGCCTTCCCCACACAGTCATGACCTTCGTGCCAGCCTTCCCCACACAGTCATGACCTCCGTGCCAGCCTTCCCCACACAGTCATGGCCTCCATGCCAGCCTTCCCCACACAGTCATGACCTCCGTGCCAGCCTTCCCCACACACTCATGGCCTCCATGCCAGCCTTCCCCACACAGTCATGACCTTCGTGCCAGCCTTCCCCACACACACATTATCTGCAATTGAAACAGAAGCATTGTTCTTCAGGTTGGTTAAAGAACTTCATACGTTATTTCTGTTCCCTCATTCTGTTCTTCTTATCCTCTATTTTCCTTTACTTTATTTCCTACTTTCTATCACTCTTTTATTTTCTGTGTTGTTCATGTTTTCCTTCCTTTTTTTTTTCACTTCCCTCGTTTTCTCGTCTTCCCATCTTCCATTATAGCTACCACCCCTTCCCATAGACCCTTTGTCCTCTTCAGTGCCAGAACTCCTCTTCTTCTCCTCCTCCTCCTCCTCCTCCTCTTAGTTGTCCTCTCCTTCTCCTGCACTCCTCCTCCTTCTGCTCCTCTTCGTCCTCTTCCTCTTCTTCCTCCTTGACATCACCTCGATAAGCTCCCCGACGTTCACTGGGTTTTTCGTATCCATAAAGACTTTCCATATTACAGTGAACATTATCACAAGGGGAAGGAAGCTGAGGTTCAGTGAGATACACACACACACACACACACACACACACACACACACACACACACACACACACACACACACAGAGCAGAAGAGGAGGCTAGCGTCATGGATGTGTGGGAGGTGCAGCATCAAGGGTGTGTGAGGGAAGTGGTCCACTAGACATGTATAGACGGTGTGGCACCAGATGTGTGATGGCATTTAGTGGGATCATGATATGTAAGCAGTACACATACATTACCGTGAGGATATCAGAGGGGAAATATACACTTTGGAGAGAAACCTCCTCACAACGTAAAGATAAAAGAACTATTTGATCCTCTGACTATCTTAAGAAACAAGAAAGGAAATCAAAGATACACCTGGGCCATCATCATGTCAACATTGCACCATTAAGACTGAAAATCCATCAGATATACCATAAGCACTCGACCCCCCAGTGGCTTACCTATGCCTAGTATAATAGTTTCCAGTTCTCTGATCATGAACTACTGCATGACCACAACATCACAGGTGACTTACTGTGGGTCGATGTTACTTTTAACATTTCTCAGTGTGCTGACGTCACATGTTGTTAAGTTCCCTGTTAACTTAGCATTTCTCAATGTACTGACGTCACATGTTGTTAAGTTCCCTGTTAACTTAGCATTTCTCAGTGTACTGACGTCACCTGTTGTTAAGTTTCCCTGTTAACTTAGCATTTCTCAATATACTGACGTCACATGTTGTTAAGTACCCTGTTAACTTAGCATTTCTCAGTGTACTGACGTCACCTGTTGTTAAGTACCCTGTTAACTTAGCATTTCTCAGTGTACTGACGTCACCTGTTGTTAAGTACCCTGTTAACTTAGCATTTCTCAGTGTACTGACGTCACCTGTTGTTAAGTTTCCCTGTTAACTTAGCATTTCTCAATGTACTGACGTCACATGTTGTTAAGTTTCCCTGTTAACTTAGCATTTCTCAATATACTGACGTCACATGTTGTTAAGTACCCTGTTAACTTAGCATTTCTCAGTGTACTGACGTCACCTGTTGTTAAGTTCCCTGTTAACTTAGCATTTCTCAATATACTGACGTCACATGTTGTTAAGTTTCCCTGTTAACTTAGCATTTCTCAATATACTGACGTCACCTGTTGTTAAGTTTCCCTGTTAACTTAGCATTTCTCAGTGTACTGACGTCACATGTTGTTAAGTACCCTGTTAACTTAGCATTTCTCAATATACTGACGTCACATGTTGTTAAGTACCCTGTTAACTTAGCATTTCTTAGTGTACTGACGTCACCTGTTGTTAAGTTCCCTGTTAACTTAGCATTTCTCAGTGTACTGACGTCACCTGTTGTTAAGTTCCCTGTTAACTTAGCATTTCTCAATATACTGACGTCACCTGTTGTTAAGTTCCCTGTTAACAGACACAGGGAGACTAACAGACAAGGGACAAGGGTTCCCCAGTGCCCTGTCTGGGGTTGCTGGGGGTCGGAAGATGATTATACACTGACAAGAGACGTTCACGGGAACTGATTAACTCTGATGATATTACGAGACTTAAGTCAATTAGGTTTAATTACTTAAGTATTTCCTGAAGGGTCATTAAAGAATATTAGGGTTGTCAAAACAGCAGCCACCTTCACCCATGTACAGGACCCACTGTCATCCATGTACAGGAATCACCTTTACCCACGTAGAGGCTCCACTTTCACCCACGTACAGGCTCCATCTTTATCCATGTACAGGCGCCACCTACAGTCACGTACAGGAACTACCTTCACCCATGTACAGGCTCCACCTTCATCTATATACAGGAACCACCTTCACCCACGTAAAGGCTCCACCTTCACCCATGTACAGGCTCTACCTTCACCCAGGTACAGGCGCCTCAGGTGAGGCAGATAAAAGAGGAATAATAATTCAAATGGACCGACACTGGTTGCCAGGGTAACCATTGTGGTCCTCACTACAGGTCCAGGATGGAGAGGTGAGAATATTGACAACGTTTCTGCCTTATTATCTCCTCTCTCTCTCTCTCTCTCTCTCTCTCTCTCTCTCTCTCTCTCTCTCTCTCTCTCTCTCTCTCACTTGTTCTTTTTTTTCCCTCATCACTTCTCTCTCTCTTATCTCCTTTTTTTCCAGGAAATTAAGTAGGATGATACATACGTAGCAGTCGACCGTGTGCCCCTCGTAGTGTACACAGTGGAACCCTATCTTACCCTTCATGAGAAGACGAGTGTTGGATCAGCCGTAGGTCATAGGAGTGTCTTGTGTCAGCGAGGCGAGAGTTAGACTTCCAACAGGTGTTGAGGGGTAAGGAAGAACTGACGCTCGCTGCCGTGTGTGTTGGTCGTGGTTTGGTAGAGGCAGTGTGGAGGTGCTCGTGGGTGAGGCTCACTGGACGAAAAGTATCAAGTGAGAGAGAGAGAGACTTTGGAAAGGGAGACTTAGACTCACAGGTAATTAAGACTTTATAGTCTCAGAATGGGGGTGCTGGCGATGGCGAAGGAGGCAAAGCATTCTCTGATTTAAGATAAGACGTGGATCTGCTAAACTGAACCACTGGAGGAAGGAGGGTGTGGACGAATATGAAAACGAAGTGGATCTTTTTTTTCTAGTAAGTTCAGGAATCTGTTGATTCAACGGGAAAGCAAGTGCTTTTGACGATAACTGATATAAGATCGGAATATAGCAGAGGTGCTGCTGTGGAGAAGAGATGGTCTAAGATGATCTTATTTGGAGTGTTTGAACCTCTTGAGCAATAACGGTTATATGCTTAGTGACTCCCAAATATGTACAGATACTGAGAGATGAATAGAGAGTTGCATCACCATCTGAGTGGCCAGTCTCTCGGGAGATTTCAGTCTCTATCATGAACGATAGTTTAACCTGTTGATGTCATGCGTATACTGACTGGTTTGTGTGTACCCTTGGGTGAGTGAGAGAGGATGAAGCAAAAGCCTTGGGGCACTCCGTCAACAGTGAGAATATGGAGTCAGAAGCATTCGACAGAGGGTAATGTTTCCTCGGCATCCAAAGATGGGTCGCCTTCCCCGGTCGGTCCTGGATCCTCTAGCACTCTTCATCTACATATTCCATCCTCTTCTTCCACCCCTCACACTAGACTCAATGCTTCCACTTACCCCACCCTTCCCACCTTCTCCTTAATCTCAGTTATTCCACACTTCCACTTGCATCTTCAAAATACAGATACTGTCATTGACAGTTTAGCCAAACCTTATGGTCTATAACACATACATATCCTCTCATTAACATTATCATGAAAGTCTCTTTTGTCCATCCTACCATTCCACCTTCTTCATACCTACATGTCATCATGGATTTCTCCATCCCTTCCCTCTCTATGTCTCATATTATGAGCCTCTCCATCCCTTCCCTTCCCACGCCTCTGTGTCGCCCCTGGCTTCTTCTGGAAAGGTAAAATTGATTCCCTCTACTCAGAAGAGACCCGAGGCCATCTTGACAATTAGTTTAAAAGACTATAAGACTTTTCGTTCTTCTTTCATCAGAAATGACAGCCTTTGGAACTGCCAGTAATGTTACCTTCAAAACCATCGGATCATCTATCAAGGTCGCTGTGACAGTGAGCAGTTGTAACTTCGTCTTTGAACGTTGCCGAAGCAACTATTAAGGCAATATAAAGCTGTCGGACACGCGTCGCAACACTAAGGCACTTCAGGAGCGACATGAGGCGCTGCGTGACGAGATCCACTGAGGCCATGGCTGGTCATTAGGATGTAAATGATCGTCGTCACGTCAGGTGAACTCTGAGACGTCTAGACACTTTAGGTCGACCGCTCTGGCTCTGGCTCCTCACTACCTACTGCTGGTTGTTGCTTGCCTCTGTGGTTGTGGTTGTTGTAGTGATGATGCAGCTGGTTGATGGCAGCTGGCTCTGGCTGAAGGATGAAGCTGCTGCTGCTGCTGCTGTCCCAGCCTTCCCAGAGGTACCCAGGTCTGGCGACACTCACCATCCATACTACACTAGTCATCCCTTCACCATCCTGGCTCCCTCACCATCCTGGCTCCCTCCTCACCATCCTGGCTCCCTCCTCACCATCTTAGCTCCCCCTCACCATCCTGGTTACCCTCACCATCTTCATTGCACTGGCTCCCTCCTCACCATCCTGGCTCCCTCCTCATCATCCTGGCTACCCTCACCATCTACACAACCCTCAGCCAGTTAACGTATCGTCGGAAAAGCTAGAAATCATAACAATAACAAAATCCTTGATACATTCCTTCAATAATCAGTTATTTACGACACTCAGCAACGCTGGGTATTTACTTTTCAGTAGAGTTGGTGGACTTATGCATATTGTTAACAAGTGTTTCAATGTAATCAGGACATATAAAATCCCCATGACCTCTCACAGACCACCGTACGAAGCGGATCGACCCATAGCATTACTGATCACTGAACTACCCAGCCAATCGCTGCAAGAAGAAGACTTATCAAGTGGCTGTAACACTCGCTCATGGAACACCAATGAGACAAACACAGGAAATAGAAATGACACCATGAGTAACCAACCTATTAATAGTCCCTTTATTACCTTGGCTACAACCGCTATCACCACCACGGTACAACATACAACAATAACTTAAAGAAAACACCTGTTATTACCAACGCAGATACAACCACACCCACCTCCCCTATTACTACACTGCTCCCTCCTCAACACAACACCTTCACCACAACGACAACTTTGAGCCAACGAAACCCATCATTTGCCGACTCCTTCTCCTCCTATGGAGCAGAGGCCCATCCACCTCATAGCAGGTAAGAGTAGCGGTAATCGCTATTCACGAGTTACAGAACTTAAAAACTCCAGCTCCGACGACCCGGAAGCGCCCCCTCTTTATCCCCGGGTCAAATCGCCTGATATAAAATATACATTTCCGGGTTGAGTTCTGGCGTTACAAGATCGAGTGTGTTTTTATGTGTGTTTCTTTAATTCAAACGTTTTTTTTTTGTTCCATTTTGTTGCATTTATATTTTGTCGTCGATTAAAGTACTTTTTGTATAGTGTCTAATTGTCCCTAATCACTTAATACTGGTGCTTTGTTTATTCACCTACATTCATTCATCAATTTCGTTTCTAAATACATACATGGTATGTGGGGTTCGATCTGCTTAATGAGGTTAGTGCTAATCCTCTTAGTATTGGAGCTATGGGAGGTGGGGTCAGGGGTTTAATGAGGTTTTAATGTCACATCACCATACAAGAGTTTTGGTTTACCACGATTACAGATAAATTATCTTTATTGTTATTATTATCATTGTTATTATTATCATTATTATTATCATTATCATTATTATTATTATAATTATAATTATTATTATTATCATTATTATTATTATTATTATTATTATTACTATTATTATTATCATTATTATCATTAGTAGTAGTAGTAGTGTTGTATTATCACCATTAATATCATTATTATTATTGTTATCATTATTATTATCATTATTATTATTAGTAGTATTATTATCATTATTATTATTATTATTATTATTATTATTATTATTATTATTATTATTATTATTATCATTATCTTTATGATTATCATTATCATCTTTATTATCATAATCATTATCATTATCATGATTATCATTATCGTTAAAGGGAATATATCAGGGATCATGAAAATAAATTGGCCCGAACTCCGTGAGTGTATTACACGAGAGTATGATGCGTGTGTATGGACGTGGTGTATGTTCGTACGACCCTCCATGATAACAACGCTACGAACCTTCCATTGAGCTAATTGGCGGAAACTGAATTTTATGGGTTGTTAAGAACCTGGTAGAGGCGGGTGAGAGGGGATGAATGAGTTAACAACGTTTTAATGACGGTTCTAAAGTAATTATGGTAGGGTGGAAGTTGACAGGAATATTTGGGATTGTGAGGGAGTGGCTTTAGGGATGACAAGAACATTATATATATTGTGGGTTCGTGAGGGTTCCTGGGGATGGTGGTGAAAAGGAAGGGGATTTGAGGTAGTAACAGTGATAACAAGAGCAGTGAGGGAGGTGGAAGGGAGGGAGGCCTTGTGGAATAGTAATAGAGATGACAGACGTCATGGAAAGGAGGGACGTCAGTAGTGAGAGGGATGACATAGAGATTAAAGATAACGGACTGGACGTTGTTATCATACGTGGGTATGGGTAGTGCTAAGAATGATAAGCATAGTGAAGGGTTGTGAGTCAGCGATTAGTCATAACAAGGATAAAAGGGAGGTTGTAGTGATGGGGGGGTGACGCTGAGGAGGGAGGGTTGTGGAATTGCTGGTGGCTGATGGAGGGGAAGGGTGATGGAGTGGTGGGGGAAAGGTTAAATGTTATGATCCGATGAGAAAGACACAAGGATAATAAACATGAGGGAGGGGGTTAATGATAAGGATTTTGGGGAGGTTGTAACAGATGGCTAGAGGGTGGTGGTAGGTGATAGTGGAGGTGATATAGGTTATACTAGGATATTGTAACCAATAAAAGTCGTACGGTAGTAAAGTTCGCTGGTGTAGGGGTTTGTCTAAGGGGACACAGGATTCTTTGTGCTTCCTCTATTTCTTCTATGAAGCAAATTCAGCTATCTTAGTGTTAGACTCACGGAGAGGAATCAGACTGATTCAGAATCACGAAGTTGTTAAACATCTATAAAAGTCGAAAAGATGATTCGATTTTGTTCGAGGTTTAAACTAGCGTTGGAGTTAGGAATCAGTGTGAATTCTTATTCTGGGTGTATTGACGTCGTTGAAACTATGTCACTGAACACACGCGTTATAGAAATCATTTACACTATAGTGAAATATACATTACATTTAACTTAACGTTATGCGACATGTAATATTTGAAGATGGTTAAACGTGTATAGAACGTAAATACAAATCTTAGGCCAAAACTTCGTATCGAAACTGCTTAAGTTGGGATCAACTGTCAGGAAAGTACTTCAAGAGTAGCATCAAGTGTTATCACGAATGAATTTGGGTTCGAAACTCGATGTTCATTTATAGATCACACAAGTAACAAAGCCACCAATGAAATTTGGGTTCGAAACTCGATGTTCATTTATAGATCACACAAGTAACAAAGCCACCAATGAAATTTGGGTTCGAAACTCGATGTTCATATATAGATCACACAAGTAACAAAGCCACCAATGAAATTTCATTCCCTATTTTGCCTTACAGATATCCAAAACAAGCGATGGTCAGACATGAATGTGACAAACGTATGTTTAGTTGATATGTTGAGGTCAACCTCACCCACATATCACCGTCACCAACCGTCAAAGCCACCAAGTCATTAAACCTGCAGGTCTTTCTTTAGCTGTCGACTGCAGACGTGCGTGATGAGGGGGGGAGCAGGTCTGTCTGTGTGGTGTCCGCGCGTCCGTGCCTTAGCGGCGACGGACCACGCTCTCCAGGCCAGGGCCTGTCCAGTGTCCATGGGGCCGCCCGCGCCCCCTCTCTCTGCTCACAGCTACGTGCCTCGTCCAGTAAATCAAGCAGGCTCAGAATGCGTCGTATTGGCACAGCTCACGTTCTCGCTACGCCCTCGCCCTCTACTTCTAGAACTGAGACTCTGGCCTGAGCTGGGACTCTCTCTCTACAGAGCTGGGACTCTCTCTCTAAAGCTGGGACTCTCTCTCTCCAGAGCTGGGATCCCTGATCGTAGACTCCTAGTAGCACCTTACCCTCTCGTGACCCCCCCAACAGGGAATGAGACTGTCCTCACCATGCACGTCCTCTCTCTCTCTCTCTCTCTCTCTCTCTCTCTCTCTCTCTCTCTCTCTCTCTCTCTCTTGACAACATGGTGCTGAACTCACCAGGTTTATCATGGACGTCTGCGTCCCCTCGTCCGCCGGGTTAGGCAAATGTGTCGTGACGTGTATACGACTCGTCGCTTTGCTTGTCTCTACACAACAGCTCCAGGACTGACTGGGCCAGTGCTCGTCCAGTCTTTCTCCTGCCTTAGTCATACGAGAGTTCCGAGGTCACATAGTTTCTCCTTGATGCATTGGTTTCATGATTCACATCTTCGGTTCTTCACCATCGATTCCTATTCATTGTGTCACTGATTTGGAATATAACATCTTCAAGCGCATTTGATTCCATGGGTAAGTCTGTTCTGGTGGTGTCCGATACCACATTAGTCACAACTTACAGGCGAGCTTACACACACTATACCGTCCTGACATGGTCCCTACACCGTAGTGTCTTGATGAATAACTAGCTAGATGATTCGAATGAGCAACGGTAATTAGTGTTCGTACCCGCGTGGATGGAAGGGGAGGTGTGTGTTTAAGGGAGGGAGCCCTGTGCACGTCTCTTCCCTCCCTCAGTTCCTCAGTCCCGCCCTTGTGCACGGCCCTCCCTTCCCTTAATTCCCCTGTGCGGCTATGTGTACGGCCCTCACCTCCCTCAAACCCCTTGTACAACTTTCTTCACAGTTCTCCTCCCTCCCAAACCCTCTATACAGCCCCCCTTTTCTCCTCCGACCGTAGCTCGTGACACCCTTCGACCTTCCTTTTCTCTGAAGCCTCCACTCCTGCAACTCCTCTCTCTCTCTCTCCCCTTCAAACCCTTTCACTCCTCTAATGGCCCTTCCCTCATCTCCAGCCCTCTCGTTACCTGGAATGTTATCTCCTCCGTCGACGTCCACCCCTCGCAAGGGCCTCCCTCCTCCTCGAGTTTCACCCCTTGCATGGCCACATGGGCCCCCCTACGTCTGGAAGAATCTCATTCAACCCATGGCTGGCCACCTGTTTTGAACCTCAGTCCTCTCGGGGCTGGCCACCTGCCTGTCTTGATGAGCCTCCATCTTCCGCAAGTATGAGGGAGGAAGAACACTGCTCACGTATTATTCCCTGCGGGTCGCAGAAGGTGACGAAGATAGGCGGGAGTGGGAGAGGGAGTGGAAATCCTCCTCTCCTGTTTGTTTCGCTTCTCAAGAGAAATAACAAAGCAAGGAGCCAAGTGAGGATTTTTCCATTTATGGGTTTGTCATCTGTTCTTGACATTATTTCTCTCACGCGGGAAATAGCGAGCATATATAATATAGAAAAAAATTGATGTATATAGATATGTAGATAGATAGATTGGTAGATGGATAGGTAAAGTGATGGATATACGAATAGATAGATAGAAAATGAACGGATTATTGACTGAAATGCAACCATGGCTGAAAATGTAAAGAGAAAATACAAAGTAAAGACAAAAGGGGATATACTGCGATGGGAAGCGGGTCTCTCCTCCCCACTTCTTCCCCTATGGGGAGTAGCTCTCCTTCCCTCCTCCCTCCCTTTGGGGGTCTAGCTCATCTTCCATCCCTCTCTCCTCTGGGGTCTGACTCTTATTCTTCTTCCCTCCTCCTCCTCCTCCTTCTCCTCCTCCTCCTCCTCCTCCTGTTGGGGCAGGATTCTCGCTCCCTCTCCCCAGTGGGGATATGGGCTGGCTCCCCATCCTATGGTGAGGGGAGGGAGGGGGAGGAGGGGGGCGCGTTTTCATCCCTACCTCTATTCTGTGGGCTGACTTGCCCATCTCTATCCTTGGGGGGGGGGGGTAGCCAGGCTTTCTCTTCCACCGCCTCTGGGGGCGCTAGTCTCTCTCCCTTGTACCCTCCTCTGGTGACTGACTCACACTGTAACCCCATCATTAACCCCTTCAAACGTGCCCCACCAGACCCACCCGACCTCCTCACCATAGTTCCTCTGAGGCCATCTGTACCTACCATCTGTTGGTATAGTGCCCGTGATGGCTTTTACGTCACTCGTTACCACAGCCTTAACACTACAAGGCTCCTTAACCTTCTAAATTACAGCTTTGCTCCTGTAGGGATACTTAACTTCCTCAGTTATAGAGAAACAAAAGCTAGGTTAAAAGCCTTAACACACCAAAGGGATGAGGAACACGTCAATACAAAGCTTTAGAATTTACACAAAGAAACACTTCTTCAGCTAAATTTTATGTTGACTAGACTTTAAGATCATCTGACCCCCACTCTGAGCTGTTGATCCTCCTTGTGTGTCTTCAGCTGAGGTGTGGAAACCCTTCACTCGCTACTAAAGAGATCTGGGGAACGACTGTGATGCGTTTTTCTTGAGACTTTTCCCCTGAGGGGGAAATATTACCTTTGTTAGTGTCATCATAGCGCCACGGAAACTCTTGTCCAGCGAAGCTACTCACGCCTCTGGGAAATTAAGGGTTCACATTCATGTCCTACTAACTTGTTCCTCACCAACCAGCCCTTGAACAAATACCCTCACTCTACGTTTAATATTCCACACACACACACACACACACACACACACACACACACACACACACACACACGCAGTTGTGAAGAGAGCGGGAACGAGACGTCGTCTTTTCCCCGCTGCAGATGAGATAGAGCTGATCTCTCTCTCTCTCTCTCTCTCTCTCTCTCTCTCTCTCTCTCTCTCTCTCTCTCTCTCTCTCTCTCTCGGACGTACATTACCGACGGTATCGGGAGAGGTTAACGACGGTATCGGGAGGGGTTACCGACGGTATCGGGAGGGGTTACCGACGGTATCGGGAGGGGTTACCGACTGTATCGGGAGGAGTTACCGACGGTATCGGGAGGGGTTACCGACGGTATCGGGAGGGGTTACCGACGGTATCGGGAGGGGTTACCGACGGTATCGGGAGGGGTTACCGACGGTATCGGGAGGGGTTACCGACTGTATCGGGAGGGGTTACCGACGGTATCGGGAGGGGTTACCGACGGTATCGGGAGGGGTTACCGACGGTATCGGGAGGGGTTACCGACTGTATCGGGAGGAGTTACCGACGGTATCGGGAGGGGTTACCGACGGTATCGGGAGGGGTTACCGACTGTATCGGGAGGGGTTACCGACGGTATCGGGAGAGGTTACCGACTGTATCGGGAGGGGTTACCGACGTTATCGGGAGGGGTTACCGACGGTATCGGGAGAGGTTAACGACGGTATCGGGAGGGGTTACCGACGGTATCGGGAGGAGTTACCGATGATGGGACTCAGACTTACATTACGTCCTGGGGAAACACTAAGACCCTCTCAAGATAAGCGTTCTGAGGCGAAGAAAAGTAGATCAGTCAATAGATAGATGAAAAAAATAGAAAATAAAGTATAACAGGTAAGAGATTTTTGAGCATCGCCGCAATCGGACGAGCCCATGGTGGCTGTAGCGTTCATTGCCCCCTCAAGACGAGAGAGAGAGAGAGAGAGAGAGAGAGAGAGAGAGAGAGAGAGAGAGAGAGAGAGAGAGAGAGAGAGAGAGAGAGAGAGAGAGAGAGAGAGAGAGAATTCAACACCAGGGATTCTCAGACAGGCAGACAGACAGACAATTCGATGCCAAAGTTCTCAGACAGAGAGAAGACAGAAAGACAGACAGATCATTTAATGGCAGGATTTTACCAGAGTGACAGCATACCATTACCTCCCCCTCCAAAAAAAACCACACCAACAGTTCAGGTTCACAAGGAAAACTTTTTAACTCTCGTTCGTTGGGAGAGACGATGGTTCTGCCTCCCACTTACAGCGACGTCGTCACCTTGGCCTCATGTCTTCACTCCACTTGTTCCGAGGGCGTTATGGGCTTTCCTGATGGTGTCCCAGCAAGTGCTTCCTCGACGTTCAGGCTCTCTTCAAGGGGCGTTGTGGGTCCTCCTGATGGCGCTGCAGACAGCGTCTTCCAGACCGACAGTCTCTCTTCGTTCCAGGGGCGTTGTGGGTCCTCCTAATGGCGTTGCTATTCCAGATGCTAGTCTGAGCTGATGTACGTGTGAAGTGCAGGAAAATAAGATCGTCCAAGATGCAGTATTAGTGGGAGTTGAGGTCATGGAATGAGTAAGTATAAGGCTCAAGGACCGTCGTGTCCCGCGACACTGGAATACATAAAGCTCTCCAGATTGAAAAACAAAGAGAATGGAATCCTTTAAACAAGATCTCTTATGAATACTCTATGACTCACTCCTATCTGTGTGCTAAGCTCATATGGTCAGTTATCATCTTTGACTTGCTCATATCTGTACTAAGTACGTATGTTGAGTTACTATCTATAGGAATTAAAGGCCAAAATGAAGTACGAAAGTAATTATGAATACAACTGATATCAAAACAAGGTTAAACTTGTTTCAAAATTGCTCAAAAGAATCAGAATACTCATACAGATGAGGACTTTACTCCTAAATCTAACCAGTACAAGAGGACTGACTAGCTATGTGGGGGTCAAAGTGACTCAAGAACCCAAGTCATGAAGTACATCTAAGTATCGCTACTCATTGACATTAGCTTAAAGCTGCGCTATGAAATGAATATAGAGCTTGTTGATGCTAATGCGATAGGACTATGGCGATGGGATATGTTTCATAAGTACTAAGGCACGTCTTTATACTGTGGCGTTTACTTTCTTCACTGTTAATGGATAGAGATTCAGGTCGTCTATACGTATAGATCATAAGTGTAAGGAGCTTAAAATGGATGTTCAAAGTGTAGGGCAACACGACAGATGGTAACGTAACAAATCATGTTTCTTTTACACCAACGAGGGATATATGGAACGCCTTCTCTGGCCTGTCTGAGAGTAATGAATACAAGAAAGGATCCCCCACACTCGTTTTTCGCTTTCCTCCTCTGGACGTGTGGGGGAGAGACGCTTCCACTTCTCGTGACTTGTCAACGTGTCATGAACCCCAAGAACTTGTTGTGGGAGAGTGGATAGGAATGAAAGGAGGAGGATATTCAAATCAACCACAGCCTCTCCCTGCCTTTGGGTATGTAGGGGAAAGTGTTCTAGTCTAAGGCAGGTATAGCAAATAAGGTGTTACAAGAGCGTCGAGTGGTATAAGAGACGAGGAAAGTGATATAGAAACGTATATATTGCAAAAGTTCCTCAAGTGTTCCAGGTAACGGGGAGGTACAGGGAGATGTATTGACGCGAGTGGGCGAAGTGGTGCATAAGCTTTTTGATGAAATATGCATGAGCGTGGGGGACGGAGGCTGGTGTACTAGAAAATTGGTTGTCTACCTGAGTTCCCCAAGGTATCACTTGGGGAAATGCGAGGAGAGAGAGAGAGAGAAGAAAGTGTCAGGTCCTGCAATGTTGATCATACAACAGAGAAAATTGTAGAGAATGCTGAAAGAAATGTTATACAATCTGTTTCCACAAGTAGATAATAAACTTAGCCCAGCAGACACTCAGCTCCTCCTCCTCTTGCTGTGTTAAAGCTGGAGTGAGACAGTGATGGGTTAAGTGGACGAGGTCTGTGCTGTGTTGCTTCCTTGTGTGTGTGTGTGTGTGTGTGTGTGTGTGTGTGTGTGTGTGTGTGTGTGGCAGCGGCAGAGCTACAGCTGAAGATGTGGTTGTGTTGACGTGACACAGACTCGTCGAAGGAAGGACCAGGCTGAGCACAAGCTACTGGGTCTGGTCGATGGTCGATCAAGTTATTGGAGGCCACAACCCTCAGGCTTCGTAACTACCATAATAACCTGGTACGTTTTGTGAATATTTATGCAGAACCTTCTTGAGTTTTACCACTGTACTTCCTATGGTGGGTTTTCTTTATGGTTAGAGGCGGTATATTGACTCCAGTTCGAGTAACTCAAAGGTATTTCTCATGTTGTGCTTATCACACCTCTTGATTTTTGTCGTAATATTATACATCATTTTTCGTACCACTCGCGCATAAAGGGAGCTATTTTTGCGAGTAGTTCGGGGAACATAACTTCCAGGACCTTTCCAAGGTGTAAGTAATGATGCGTTTCTTTCATTTAGGGTTCAGAGAATACAGCCTTAGGGATTCCAGTCGTCTCCAGTGGTTCAGATCCGTTACCGCGTCAGTGTGAGCACTGAAGAATCTCTGGAAGCTTTTTTAACCCCGTAATTTCGCTCGCCTGAAATGTGAGAGTATTGTCGCCATGAAGAGTTATGACTAGGGTTTTCTTTTCTTGTCTTGAAGGTTCGCAAGATCCAGGTTGCAGGTGCTGAGTGATTACGTGGGTGTGTGTTGGTAAGAGCCAGGAAGCTTACAACTGGTGGTATGGTTGTGTAGTACTGCCATAATAGTGAAATCCTTCTCATTCGAGGACATACGTGATTTGAGCGTCTAGATGTTCATCGTCGATATCAACAAGTTTCAAGATATTCGGGGCAGGCGCGTGCCCTTAGGTAGTACCATGGCAAAACCCTCCATTATCCTCCTGCAGAAGTCAAGAGCGAACAGGGAACGCAGAGATGGCTTGTCGAACTCCGACACGCACGGCTTTAATGTTGCGATCGAGGGTGAGCGGGTGGTGAAGAGCACCACTCAGCTGCAGGATGATGGGCTGGCGTGGAGGCGCCAAGACCCACCCAGTAATAGCTATATCGAAGATGACGTAATGGCTCCTCCCACGAGAGATAAAGACGTCACTAAATACGTCACGAGGTTCGATCACCTGCCGCCTTAACCAGGTGGATGAGGATAAACACCTGGCTGCTAGACGGGTGAATGGATGACATGGTGTCTGGCTGTGTCGCCTTTGGTTATACCAATAGGGTGATTGGAGAGGCCGGTGTGTCGTAGGGTGGTTGGCTCGAGGATAGACCAGGCAACATGATGACTATCCATACCACACCGACTTAGGAGAGGCAGCCAATGGTATAGTCACTTCACATTAGGTCATTTTTACTGCCATGTACCAACCAACTCGTAGATGTAGGTAAGAGAGCACCTGCAGAAGGAGTTGTCACCGAGAATAGGTTCAGTGTGATCAGGAACCGTCTGGAGGGGACCATAAGTGCGAACTGCATGGAACGTAAGGTACAGATCACTCGCCACTGAGACACAGGTGTTTCAGGAGAAGGTAGAGGGTCCTCCACCGCCAACACTGCGACCACACTCGCAAGGAAATGTAATACACTTCTTCGAAAAGGTTTGTTTACCCTGGCCACTTTTACCTCCGTATTGGACCAGCATATCAGATTATTTTTCTGATGAAAAGAAAAACAGCAGACCTCAGCAAACCCTTCTATGACCTCACCAAGCTAATTAGAGGGCGTCGGGGGGGGGGTCTTTGGTTGCGCTTCTGAAAAGTGCTGGGCATAGCACAATAGGGTTATACAATTACATGTCAACGTGTGTCTTGGAAAATTCCAACTGTACTACCACACGACGGAGGGAGCCTGGCTGACCCAGCCAGTGGTGGTGGGAGCTTATGGGTGGCTCGCCCAGTGGTGGAGGGAGCCTGGCTGACCCACCCAGTGGTGGAGGGAACCTGAATGAACCGGCCAGTGGTGGAGGGAGCTTAAGTGGCTCGCCCAGTGGTGGAGGGAGCCTGGCTGACCCACCCAGAGGTGGAGGGAGCCTAGTTGGCCAGGGCAGCGGTGGAGGGAGCCTGGCTGACCCACCCAGAGGTGGAGGGAACCTAGTTGGCCAGGGCAGCGGTGGAGGGATCCTGGTAGTGGTGGAGCTCCTGGTTTTCAAGAATGAACCCAGATAATTATTGTTGATATTCTCTGTATGTATGGTAGTCTGTTTGTTAGCACCGTTACACGGGACTTAAGATATCACACTACGGCAACTGACACCATCGTGGGACGTAATTAACCCCGTGTGTTGTTTGTCCGTCCTTGAACCATGAACCCAAAGTTGATCTCCAGTTGTTGGGATTTTGTGCGTGCCAGCGCTGGGGACGTGAGGATACCTGGCTTTGCCATCTAAGCCTCAAAGACCTTAAGGTGTATTTGTACAATGTGATGCCATCATGAACCATGCACTTTTGACCATTCCCGAGGTGACTTTTGACATTCAGCCTCTTGGTTCGCAAGGATACTGGAGGACTTTGGTTACAAGGCTTCGAGACCTCGCTCAGCAGTAAAATCATCTCGGAAGCATAATGCGCAACACAATGTATGCATTCCACTGACCTCTGACCTTTCCTCGGTGACCTTCACTTTAAAAAGCCCATCCCATCTGGGACTTAAGCTACTAGATTAATGCACACCGTGCCAGAAGCTTCCTTCGGAACACTAACTCGTGGATCATTTTAAACTAAAAGTTGCAGTAACATAATCTTGGCCCTGGGGTCTTGCAGGGAATTGTCACTCAAACAGGGAGGGAGGGAGGTGGTTTTATGATAACCATGACCGTAAGATGTGAATAAGATTACATACAGAGTGTAGGAAGAAAATCAGAACCCGTATGGAAATCTTTGGGAAAAATGAATTTCCAGTGATATGAAAGAGAACCTTAAGGAATTCTTTAATTACGTTATAAACAAGTAAAGAATCAGGAATACTATTGGTCAATCATCGTACGACAATAACACATCTAGAAGTAACAATAAAGTGATGACATCCTTCTTAAACAGGATCGCCAATTCAGTTTACCGTCAAATATCTGTCAGTTGTACCACAAGCGCAAGATGTATTTCTGGGCACTGAAAATTATGATTTGGACATTTACGATATTGAATACCACGAAATACTTACCTAGACAAACTAAAAACCCGAAGCAATCAATTAGTCCAGACGATATTACTCACCCCCAAAGTACTAAAAGAAGTTAACCAGCAATCAGTTTTTCCTTTCGCCAAAATAATCATTTACGGAAGAGAGAGTTTCTGACGACATGATCCTACTTAATACCATTTTCCAAAAACAGTAACAGAAAATGTGCTTTCGAGCTACCACCCCATTAACCTCACTTCGGTTCTAGGTAAAGGATTGCAGAGAATAACCAAGAACGAAATAGTTAGATTATTGATGAAATGATGGTTGATAACCGACCCCCCCAAACATGATTTCCGGAATGAAAGATTACATTCAACGAATTTAGATTTTCCAGTAATACATATGACAACTGGGATTCCTGCATACCCTAGGAATTTACATATACAGACTTTCGTGAAACCTTTGGCAAAACACCATATAAAAGACTGCTGAATGAAGCTTAAGGCATAGGAAAATAAATCTTCACGTAGATTGCGAATTGGCTTCTCACAGAGAAAGCGGCGAGTGGTATTATAAAATGGGTTTGAGTTGGAGAAAGCGCGTCTGACTGGCTTCACGTGTCATTGACTTGAATACCAGGACTGAACAGCAAGATCTTAAGACTTACCAAAGACGCTACACTGGGAGACATAACGAACTCATGAAAAAGACTACCTGGAGATTCAGATGGGTGGTGATAAACTGGGACAGTGGAGAGAATTGAGACATGGCAAATGAATTTCAGCGAAGGCAAATTCACCATTATGCACTTTGGTGCCAAAAATATGAATAATGAGTACGAAACACCTCGTAAATTTCTACAAGAAGTTAAGGAAATATAAATGAAGTGACCCTGAGTATGGTAAACAGTGCCTAGCTGCATACAATGATGCCAATAGGATGTTAAGTTTCATAGTGAGAAATGTAAACTGGAATGGAATGGATGCAATACTTACTCCTTGCAGTGCATTAGTCAGATCTCACACGGAGTCAGCCGTTAAGCTCAGGTCACCAAACCTGATGAAAGAGGGAGAGACTTGAGTCAATTGATATATATAGCCACAAGTTTCATTTTGAATCAAGGAATCTAGTAGATTCACAATACATTAGCTACCGCTGTACTTGGCATAGACTTCAACTGATGCATAATGTAAGCAGAAATACGACCGGGATAAATCATTTCCACCCCTTGGCTTTACAGTTTACTGGCCTGTATATCTGGGATAGTTTTGTATCTCGTTATTTAGAGGGGTGTATCTACCTGCTTTGAAACTCTTGCTTACCATACCAGTTAGTCACAATCCTCACTTCATCGTTGCGAGCAGATCTGAGGCTATTTCTCGTTGTCTGACTCAACGCTGAAGTCTGTGAGTACTGTTTATATATATATATATATATATATATATATATATATATATATATATATATATATATATATATATAAAATCATTGGTCGATTGCCTTTGTCGAACTGTTCGGGACCTGTTTCAAACTCGTCATGTTGTTCCGTAGCTTCATTCCAGTTCAGAGAGAGAGAGAGAGAGAGAGAGAGAGAGAGAGAGAGAGAGAGAGAGAGAGAGAGAGAGAGGCTAAACAAATACCTCCACTATTCAAACAGTCACGTGGCACAACAACAATAACAACAAAGAAGAAGACTGGCTCATAAAATATTGGTCAGCGTACGGCAGACCGGGGGGGAAAATTGGCAATATGGCAGCGTAGTACGTCGCCCATGAATATTGGAAAGACCAGATGAAGGCCGCTGGTGGTGGGAGCAGCTGGGGCAGTGCCGGTACTCAACCAACCTTCCCTCCCTCACTCCTGCTGCTGTGCTGCTGTTCTTCCACTTGCTTAAACGCCAAAGAACCAGCTGATGGTCGCCAGTGGAAGCTACTGGGACGTGTCTGGATCCATCATCGCAGCAGCTCCACTTCTCACTGATGACACAGACGATGGTCGTCAGTGGAGGCTCCTTCCTCCTGTAGACAGAAATCATCGGCGAACTGTAGTATTAACCTTCCAGACCATGAGAGTGATGAAGTAGTGACTGGAACCATATTTACAATCCTCCATGCCAGCCTGCGACTGCTGGCCATATACTTTTCGTCTCAATGAAACCTGATATCAGACCCAAGTCTAAACTTGCTAAGGTTCAACATACTGATGCATACTTAATATCTGACATAGCAGAACTCAAAGCAATCTGGCATATCTAATCTTTCAGTCTAACCTCAAAGATTTGATTCACCTGCCTTACGACGAAGTGTTGGTTCTTCCTCTCTCTCTCTCCTAAAGACATTGCTTTGGTTTCTGCACCCTAGAACTGGCTGGTTGTACGCCCCCCACACCAGGAGCTAGACCATGTAATGCTTCGTAAGCCGCTGCTTTGTTGCTGTTGATGAAGTTAAAGATTTTCCCCATCTCAGCCTTGCACAGACCTGTGCAAGGCTGATCATATTTTCTTTCCCCCGCGGCATCACCTGAAAACTGTGTGGCCACTGGGAACTCATGGGCGAGACGTTGTGTTGTCTGTTCTTTCCTTACACCGACAAGCTTTAGAACTCTATACCATCCAACATATCTCACGTTGTGTTGTCTGTTTCTTTCCTTACACCGACAAGTTTTAGAACTCTATACCATCTAACATATCTCTCAACAATGACGATATTTCTTTTTTTCTTAAAAGCAGGTCATCTTATACTTCCAAAATTATTACATTATCTATCACTTCCTCTCTTTATTCTCTCATGTGTTTAGCTCTTTTTTTTATTACGCAATCTTTAAAGGCTTGACTTTGAAGAGTGTTTCCGTCAGTCACCAGATCCTACGACGCGCACAGAGCTGGTGGGGTGAGGTGAGGTTGGCTGGAACCACAACCACCGCTGCTGCTGCTGCTGCTATGATAAACATTGAAGGTGCAGCTGATGATCGGCAAGGGCGGCATGTGGGGCGTGGTGGTGGTGGTGGGGTGGTGTTCCCTACTCCCTCTACTCCTGTTGCTGCTGCTGCTGCTGCTGCTGTTGCATTAAATATACATTTTCCTGTTTCAGTGAAATAAGTTTATGAATTATTCACGTCGAGTCCTCGTTCCTCGGTACACTTGTTCACTTGTGTGTCCCGTAGGGTCGATATGCCATGTTCTATGTACCTGACATTTTCCATTTTTTTTCTCTATGTTCTAAAGCGAGTCTTTTTTTTGCTGACAAAGCCCTGGGCTATGCTTGTATATATATATATATATATATATATATATATATATATATATATATATATATCTTTCGTACATTTTCGCCGTTTCCCCCGGGTGAGCATGGAAGAGCCAGGAACAGACGATTTTCCTCACATCACCACTCTGCCTATTTCGTATAATGCACCGAAACCAAAGGACTTTATCCTGTACCAGGTCCCACAGATCTTTCTGCGGTTTACCAACTGCTTTATATGTATCCTGGTTCAGCCCTTTAACAGCATGTCGTGCCCTCTGTACCATATCTCTCCAATTCGCTCTATCCTTTGCACGCCTCGCACCCTCCTGCGTGTTCAGCTCCTGAAGATTCACAGCATTTCTTAATCATTCTACGAATGTGCTTAAATCTTCGTGTTTCGCTGTCCTTGTGGCCACCAGCATATATATATATATATATATATATATATATATATATATATATATATATATATATATATATATATATATATATATATATATATATATATATAATGTGTGTGTGTGTGTGTGTGTGTGTGTGTGTGTGTGTGTGTGTGTGTGTGTGTGTGTGTGTATCCACCAGTGTATACTTGAAGGCAAACACAAGACCCAGAATAATACTAACACCGATCCCGTGGGAACACCTGTGAAGGGGTTGGGGTTTGATCAGGCCTTCTCCTTTTGAAGCGAAAGCAAGGTAGGGCGTCCCCGACAGGCAGCCACTGACGCGAGAGTGAAGGGTAATTAGGCAGGTGAGAGAGAGAGAGAGAGAGAGAGAGAGAGAGAGAGAGAGAGAGAGAGAGAGAGAGAGAGAGAGAGAGAGAGAGAGAGAGAAAGCAGTGGCCGTCATGATAATGGCTCTAGGGATGAGAACCAACAAAAGACTTCAAGAACAAGAAGTCGAGTGTGTCTGAGAAGCCAGTGAGACAATGATGATAACACAACATAGTCTCCCTTCAAGGGATTGACTCAATTTTTATTTGATAATCCAAACAAGTCTATTGACGATTCGACACTTCTCTCCCTCCTTTTGTCGGTCAACCTCACTTTCAGTATATCTGTCTGTTGGTCTGTGTGATCCTCTGTCCCTTCGTCCCTTATCTGAACGTCGTCCTTTCGTCCTTGTCTGTCCCTCACCCTTTCGTCCCTGTTTGTCCCTCACCCTTTCGTCCTTGTCTGTCCTTCACCCTTTCGTCCTTGTCTGTCCCTCACCCTTTCGTCCTTGTCTGTCCCTCGACTTTTCGTACTTGTCTGTCCCTCACCCTTTCGTCCTTGTCTGTCCCTCGACCTTTCGTCCTTGTCTGTCCCTCACCCTTTCGTCCTTGTCTGTCCCTCGCCCTTTCGTCCGTCCCTCGCCCTTTCGTCCTTGTCTGTCCCTCACCCTTTCGTCCTTGTCTGTCCCTCGACCTTTCGTCCTTGTCTGTCCCTCACCCTTTCGTCCTTGTCTGTCCCTCGCCCTTTCGTCCTTGTCTATCCCTCACCCTTTCGTCCTTGTCTGTCCCTCACCTTTCGTCCTTGTCTGTCCGTCGACCTTTCGTCCGTCCCACGCCCTGTCGTCCCTGTCTGTCCGTCCTACGAAACACAATCTAACAAAAATCGATATATCTCAACTGCTTGCCAGACGCAGAGACGCCTTGACTACCTCGTCTCCCGTCTTAATCCTATCTGTGTGTTTGCTTGCAAATAGACCGGGGGGCGTCGTCATGAGCTGAGAGGTAGTAGTTCACTTGGAATGTGTTGTATGCAGAGGAAGCTGTTATTGTCATGGTGTTTGTACACATAAGCTATGGCTGTAGGTAGAGAGATGCTGTTGTGTATACAAAATTTGTATCATCTATTGTGATGTTGTACATATCTAAATGTTGTCGAATTTGCAGAAGCTGTATTTTCGATTTCAGTCGAGCTGTATTAGTGGCATCAGTGGCTGCTGTACTCGTGTTTGTAATGTTATCAGTAACTTATTCAGCAGTAATGGTAATTGAAATACTGGTAGCAGCTGTGGTAATTTTACTTGTAGTAGTGGTAAGTTCAGTGGTGGTGGTGATAGCTATACTGGTAGTAATAGTATATCTGGTGAAGGTAGTGGTAGCTATACTAGTGGTAATGGTAGATCTAGTGATGGTAGTAGCAGTAGCTATACTGGTAGTAATAGCAGATCCGGTGGTAGTGGTAATAGCTATACTAGGATTAATGGCAGATTTAGTGGTGGTTATGATAGGTATAATGGTAGTATTATTAGATCTAGTGGCAGTAGTGGAAGCTATACCGGTAGGAATGGTAGATCTAGTGGAGGTAGTGGTAGGAATGGTAGATGTAGTGGAGGTAGCGGTAGCTGTTGTAGTAGGAATGGTAGATCTAGTGGAGTTAGTGGTAGGAATGGTAGATCTAGTGGAGGTAGTGGTAGCTGTTGTAGTAGGAATGGTAGATCTAGTGGAGTTAGTGGTAGGAATGGTAGATCTAGTGAAGGTAGTGGTAGTTATAGTGGTAGAAATGGTAAATCCAATGGAGGTAGTGGCGTCAAAAACTGCCACAGTGGTAATAATGGTAACCCCAGTGGTATTGGTGACTACGACAGTTCTACTCGTATCAAACTGCAACTCTAATGGTGGTAGTTGACAGTGGCAACTGTAGTGATGGTGGTAGTCATTGTATAACTGATAGTATATACACAGTGGTAACAGTAGTGGTGTTAGCAACGGTAAGTTTAATACCCAGGTAGTTCCAGTGGTAAATATGAGGTTAGGTAAATATTGGAAATGCTGGTTTTTTTTCCTATGGGAAGGCAATAAACCTACGAGCTACAACGTCAATAACACGTATAGCGGTGGCTGGAGTCATGTAAGTGGTGGTGGTGTGATGATAGTGGTTGTAGTAACAAAGTAGCACTAGTGGTTCCAGGAGTAAGGGCCGGTCTTATGTTATCTGTAATCCTGGAATTGTGGTAGGGATAACACCATCAGCAGGAGTGATAGTAGTAGTAGCAGTAGTAGTAGTAGTAGTAGTAGTAGTAGTAGTAGTAGTAGTAGTAGTAGCAGTAGTAGTAGTAGTAGCAGTAGTAGTAGTAGTAGTAGTAGTAGTAGAAGTAGTAGTAGTAGTAGTAGTGGTAGTAGTAGTAGTAGTAGTAGTAGTAGTAGTAGTAGTAGTAGTAATAGTAGTAGTAGTAGTAGTAGTAGCAGTAGTAGTAGTAGTAGCAGTAGTAGTAGTGGTAGTAGTAGTAGTAGAAGTAGTAGTAGTAGAAGTAGTAGTAGTAGAAGTAGTAGTAGTAGTAGTAGTAGTAGTAGAAGTAGTAGTAGTAGTAGTAGGAGTAGTAGTAGTAGTAGTAGTAATAGTAGTAGTAGAAGTAGTAGTAGTAATAGTAATAGTAGTAGTAGTAGTAGTAGTAGTAGTAGTAGTAGGAGTAGTAGTAGTAGTAGTAGTAATAGTAGTAGTAGAAGTAGTAGTAGTAATAGTAATAGTAGTAGTAGTAGTAGTAGTAGTAGTAGGTACGGAACTATGCAGCCTATTGGAGCGTCATCATATCTCAGTGCTAGCAAGAGCAATGGTTGTCATAGTAACAACATCATCAGCTCTCCAAGTGCCAACAGTAGAAGTAACAACGGCTGTAGCAACAGTAGCAGTAACAACAGTTGTAGTGGCAGCAACAGTAATAGCAGTGACGACAGTTGTAGTAGCAGCAACAGTAATAGCAGTGACAACAGTTGTAGTAGCAGCAACAGTAGCAGTAACAACAGTCGTAGCAGCAACAGTAGCACTAACAACAGTTGTAATAGCAGCAACAGTTATAGCACTGACAACAGTTGTAGTAGCAGCAACAGTAATAGCAGTAACAGCAGTTGTAGTAGCAGCAACAGTAGCGGTAACAACAGTTGTAGTAGCGGCAACAGTTGTAGCAGTAACAGCAGTTGTAGTAGCAGCAACAGTTATAGCACTGACAACAGTTGGAGTAGCATCAACAGTAATAGCAGTAACAACAGTTGTAGTAGCAGCAACAGTTATAGCACTGACAACAGTTGTAGTAGCGGCAACAGTAGCAGTAACAACAGTTGTAGGATCAACATTAACAGCAGCTGCAGTGACTACATGGGGGCAGATACCTTCCCTCCCTCCCTCCCGCCAGCAAGCACGACAATGAGGACACAGAGAGCAGAGGCACAAGTCAACCTGGCCACGGTGCTCTGACCCTCAACTCCCCCGGCCGTAGAGGTGGCACAGCCCGGGAGCCCTGTATGGATTGTCTCCTCCCCAGGTTCATTGATGTCGGCAGCCGTCGGCGGCGGAGGATGTGGGCCGAGGATGGAGAGGAGAGAGGAAAGGGTGGAGGAGGAGGGAGGGAGGGAGAGACAGAGAGAGAGAGAGAGAGAGAGAGAGAGAGAGAGAGAGAGAGAGAGAGAGAGAGAGAGAGAGAGAGAGAGGAGGAGCCTTAGGGGGAAGTGCGGAGGTGCTTGGGTGATGTAAGGGGAAAGAAGACTGAGGCATAAGATACGAGAATAGAAAGGGAAGGAGAAGAGGAAGGAACAGAACAGGATGGAAGTAGGAAGAGAAGAATTCCGTAAAAGGGAAAGAGAGCTGAAAGAAATAGAAGAAAAAAAATAGAAGGAAAAGGAAGAGGATACGAAGGGCATGTACGTGAGAAAAGACATAGACAAGAGAAAGTGCAGTGTACTGCCTTTATCACTGGTTCAGGAGCCTGGATGTCGCTGCTCCCCATATCGGCACATTAGGGATCTCCTAGAACCCTGGAACACCACCAGTCCCCGAGCCTGACTCCTACACCAGCTTCCAGTGACTTTCTGTCTCCCTGGAACCCGTCGGAAAAATGATAACTCAAAAGCTCTTACCTGTGCTTTTTCACCACCTAAATCCAAATTGGTTAACTTCATTCATGATTCCCTCAGGACCAAAGCCTCTAAGACAGAATCCTGGTGTTACCCAGGAGATCTTTCCAGTAGTTCCAGTAGCCAAAGCTAGGTAGCCATTTTATCGACCAACTTCCAGTGGGAAATCAACAGATGACTGTAGTAGACCAGCTGCCTCGACCAGAATTCGTACCTATGCAGGCTCGACCCCAGGAGGCCCACGAATGCGTCATGACCAGTAGCGTTAACCACTTTCTATTTTTTTTTCCCCTTGACGTTGAAGGCTCCAGTCACGCATAAAGGTTCGCCACATCAAGGCCGGGCCTTAATGGAAATAAAGAGAGGTTAACGAAACGGAAAAGGAGGAGGGAAGGGAAAGTATTTACAGACTTTGGAAGAATTGAAAAAACCTGCGTTTAAAATGTGCATGGTCATAGTTCCTGGGAAAGACATGAGAAGGTAGAATGTTCCAAAGCTTCGAGGTTTAGGGGAAGAAACAGTTATCAAAACAGCCCACCCTTGAGGTGGAGGTGTAGGGGAAGAAACAGTTATCAAAACAGCCCACCCTTGAGTTGCCAACGGCCACACAGTGATTATGTGACGCAGGGCAAGGGAGTCAAGTTTTGAAGTTAGTTTTTTTTTCTAATGTCAGCCCAGACGGCATACGAAAGTATATCCTAGCCTCAGACAGGTACACATCTCACCGACTAACCCCTAGGTGGTGGATGAACAGCTGGGTTGACTGTGGGTCGATTCCCGCAACCAATATGGTTGGTTGGCTGGTTGTTTGGGACTTTAAGCCTATCACCTGCCAAGGTCATTAAGGCCGTCAACGTAAGTCACAGCATCCACCAACCGAACGATCTTTGAACACCTTCTTCAGGTTGTTAAAGATCATTCTACAACCACGTACCCTCTCACGATGCAGTATGTGGCCCATACAACCGGGATTCGAAGCTATGCGCTTGACCTTCGGCGGTCCAAGAAAGCGTCACTTCAAGAACGCTAACTGCAACACCACGGAGGTGCTGGTCACACTGAAAGAGAAAAACACTTGAAAGACCTTCGGTGACCTCGGTACGAAGACACTCGAAGAAAGACAAAAAAACAAAACCCAAAAAAAGCTTAGACAGCTCTGGATAAAAACATGAAGATAAATCTCTTGTTGGTACTCTTGAAATTCACGCTGGGATGAACTGGCTTGATTCTTGATGTACTTATACCTCACGTTCTCCTAATTTGACTTAAATATCTATCCTTTTCACTCCTTTCTCTGCCCACCGGGTATAAACTTCAACGAATTATTCTAAGACGATTCTTTCCAATTTATTCATACCCCCTAACCAGCTGTGGTAGATGTCGCCTTCCCTCGATTTCTTTCTCGTCCTATAAAAGTTTTTTTGGAATGAATTTACATTGATAGATGTTCACATACATGTAGACACACATAAAAGCATATATGATACTATAATATGATATATATATATATATATATATATATATATATATATATATATATATTCCTATGAGTCCACGTGGACTCATAGGAATATCTTCATCACGCGCAAAATTGTGATCCTTTCCAATATATATATATATATATATATATATATATATATATATATATATATATATATATATATATATATATATATATATATATATATATATATATATATATATTGCTGATACCTTTACTCCACGCATCTCTCCACCCAGCCTTGTAATTCCACTACACAAACCTCTCCCGGCTGAGCCGAATGTGGGATACTTCTAGTGGCCTCCTAATCACCTCTTGTGTAGCCTTGTATTGCCAGGTAACCTGACCAAAAGGCTCTTTTCCCCCACGGAGGTCCAGTCGCTCCTCACGACTCAGTATCCCTCCTTGACCTGGCTTCACCCGGACAGCATCTCTCTCATCATCTTCCAGCCACACACACACTCTCTCTCTCTCTCTCTCTCTCTCTCTCTCTCTCTCTCTCTCTCTCTCTCTCTCTCTCTATCTATCTATCTATCTATCTATCTATCTACCTATCTTGGATGATATGTCCAGGAACTCAGTAGAAGTCCTTAAAAGAACCCAGCGCTACACACAGGCTTGAGACTGTTTTGGGAGTATTTCATCACACACACACACACACACACACACACACACACACACACACACACATATACGTTCGACCCTCGATGGGGGTCAGACGTGTGTCATTCGCGTTCTCGGGCCCCCAGAGGTCAAGTGTCAACCTGGCCTACTCCCCCCCACTTGCAGGTGGATACCTGGACTTTTCATCCTCACAATAACTTTACCTGTGGACTCGTGGACGAAAGATTCAGTCGAGAGGCCTATGTCGGAGTTTGGGATCGCCGACCTTACGACCAATGAATTTCTGAACCAGTGACATGGTAAGAAACTCCTTGAGGGCCAGACTGACGATGGCCTAGCATATACACCATGACAGTGGCAGATACCAGGACCTAGCACGGTCGGTGCTCACACCTCCGCCAAGACGAACTCACACTGACCGAAGTCCGTCACCACGACCACATTGTACCAACCAGTGCTTGTATAGATACACGAATAGTCCTATACATACTACTGTGAGTGCCATAGACAATCCATGCAGGAGGGCAGAGCTAAGCAGGCAAAACAGGTCAGTTTTCTTTAACGCCTAACACCACCGGTGCATCGGAACTGATTGTGAGTGTAGGTAGCTACCACATTCCCTCACCTCGCCAGTGACTTGGTGATACACCACAGAGAATACTGTTGTTCTCGACCGCTTGCTTTACTGCTCTCTCGACTCGCTAGTCGTTCTTCTTAGAAGAATGAAGAAGAAGAAGAAGAAGAAGAAGAAGAAGAAGAAGAAGAAGAAGAAGAAGAAGAAGAAGAAGAAGAAGAAGAAGAAGAAGAAGAAGAAGAAGAAGAAGAAGAAGAAGAAGAAGAAAGAGAGGAGGAGGAGGAGGAGGAGGAGAGGAGACAGAAAGAAGAAGAAGGAGAAGAAGGAGGAGCTGAAGAAGAAGAGGAGGAAAAGAAGAAGAAGGAGGAGGGTAAGAAGAAGAAGAAGAAGGAGGAGGGTAAGAAGAAGAAGGAGGAGGAGGAGGTAAAGAGGGAAAGTATCTGAGAACCATAAGGTTCTTGAGACTAACCTTTCAGCACCAACTTGGTGACATCCACCACAATCTGAACATTATCATCCCCCTCCCTGCTCTTTATCTTCTCACTCTCCCCCTCATTATCTTCCCCTCCGCCTCAATATCTTCTCCCTCCCCTCTCATTATCTTTCTCTCCCTCATTATCTTCCTCCTCCTCCTCCTCCTCCCCTATATTATCTCTCCATTCCACCGAGCCTTGAAGCTTTCTCCCCATCAGAGTTGAAGTTCCTAAGGTGGGACCCAATACCTACCCCATCAGGAGTGGTGGGTCTTCCTCCTTCAGACGCCACTTCTGGAAGTTCTTCTCGTTAGACAGACATTATTTTGCACACAGCATCATCAACAGACACTCGAATCCTTCGTTCGATTGTGAGGGAACATCGCCAAACTTTCCAAAATACATAATTTGTCAGATTTTTTAAACACCAGTTTATATGTCGATCTCACCAGGGTGCTGCTGAAGTAATATCTGTGTAGTTCGTCAATAATGATCAATGAGGACAAAATTGACTTCTGTCATTTGCGCTCTATGTATCACCATTCCCGTGCATCACTGATGATGATGGTAGCAAATCTATCTTCCCAGCATGATGCGCATAGTCTAACCAGCATCCCAGAAAATATATAAGAATCCAAACGGACGTACATGCTCGATCTGGCGAGAGTTCAAAGGGCTTCTCAATATACTTCACGACTCTTGACATTTCGTACGTACGTACCAGTAGTAGAACAGCAGGACAGGGTGTGAGGATATACTGATGAAACGCCAGTTATTGGGAGGTTGTGAGACGCCGTTGTCTGCAGTATAGATGAGAGTGACTGATTGGAAGAAAACATGTTGTACGCGACGTCAGATTTCTATAAAAAGAAAGCAACACACGAGGCTTGGCCATTGCGATGCCTCCACCTTTCTTTCCTCGAGCAGCGATGTTGTGGAATTCTCTTTCTTTCTTATGTCTTTCTCACTTGCTATAAACTTTCTCTCTCCCTCTAAGAGGATGTTAAGTCACCAGACATCCGCCAACGCGTGCGGAACCCGATTTGATTGTGTCGTATTATCCTTCCTTCTTGATCTGTTTGTTTACACCCGAGATGTCCTTGAGTTGGGTAATGATTTGCCAGATTCTCTCTCTCTCTCTCTCTCTCTCTCTCTCTCTCTCTCTCTCTCTCTCTCTCTCTCTCTCTCTCTCTCTCATCTATTGTTTCAACGATAACGACTTCTCCCCATGAAGAGGGCCACAAGCAGAAGAATATCTCCTCAAATGAAGGAGCGGCGCTCAGAGATGGCCAGGTCCCTCGCTGGACAACGTGTTGCTAAACCCAGAGCACACCTGGAGAACTTCACTTGAATCTAGATAAATAGATAGATAGATAAATAGATAAATGGATTATCATAGATAATGTCTCATTGGATTTAGGGAGCCATTCGGTTGAAAATAGACACTTGAGGTATTACAGACATTACAGAACTGGGGGGACAAGACAGTAACAAGATAGATGATCTTCCAGGATGTTAAGATTAGCCTGAGTCGTCCTGTAGTCCCCAGATCTAACATGGAAGACATTATGGTCCCCGGACTATTGATGGATGCATTAAGAAAACACAAAAATCAAAAACGCATACAGACTCGAAACTCCCATATTCCTATTACGTCCCTAGCGCCCTTATGTGTCACTCTATACGTACGTCTTTTCATCATGGAGTCGGTAATGGAGTAATGGATGTATGACAGATGATAACACACACACATGGAGACTTAGGAGACTCTCTTACTCAGGTATAGAGACGGAGGTCAGGTTACGGGGGGTTGGCTAATGCATTTCTGTCGTAGCCTTCATCTTGTATGATGTAAGACTCTAAAACCTCGACTGGGCGCGGCAATAGGCCCACAGCCAATCCCAGCTGTTTATCCTCCCCTCGGTTTTGGTCGATAAATTGGTATTTGGGTACTTGGCTAAGGCTGGAGTGTGTGTGTGTGTGTGTGTGTGTGTGTGTGTGTGTGTGTGTGTGTGTGTGTTCGCATAGGAGTGAAAGCATAGTGAATGTATACACAAGGTTAAGAGACGGGGAACACGAGTGTAAGACTCTCTCTTCCCACAACACGCAAATAGTTACATCACAAACGCTCGCTCTGTCTTTTAACTTCCCCAGGAACATGACGTATGTGGGGTTCCACAGGAGCGTGGTGATCGTCCTAATGACCCCTGTTGTTTTCTACCTTCCTTCAGCCTGTGATGTCCCAGACGACACGCCCTCAGCACACGGGATAACGGGAGCTGTCACCAGTTACTCTACACGTCTATGGCATACTTGGAATAAGCACACGGTTGTAGGGAATGGTGGAAGTGAACAGTGTGGAACAGTGCTTGAGACTCAGTTCGCAGGTAGTATTGTTAAAGGTCACGTTCGGTGCGGACGACCAAGACATCATCACAGAATTACTTCAGTTCTTTCCCCTGAGATGCCCGTGATTAAAGACGTCAAATTCTTCTCATCATACCACAATGGCTGATAAGACATAAAGAATGGTATCAAGAAAATATTACATTGTACGTAGCATTACCTCAACATCTCCACTGAAGAGACGAAAGGATGACCAGAAATAAAGTTCGCCAAATATACAAACGTGTTCATTGAATCATTTCCTCGAACAGGGAATGAGTGAAGACATCCGTTGAAGCAGTAGCTTGTGTGGCGAGAATCGCTGGTGCAGATTCTCTTGAAGAAAACGGGAAAAGAAAATGTTAACGTGAATTACAAGAAGAAAAGAGGAAGACCATCATTGTGGGAAGGATGCTCTTCGTCCACTAGACCAACACAACGACAGGTAAAGGGCGTCTTATGTTGTACTGTTTCACTCAGCCGAGCGAAAAAAGTGAGTCACACACGAGAGAGAAGAGACTTTCCAGACCTGAGGTCAAGAAGAAGCAGCCTTGGTGACATATATATACACTCTAGATATCATAACTCACTAGTACTATAGCTCTTCTTTGTCCACAATGACGGCCATGTCAGATGGTCGAAGTCCTGGATACAAACAGACACAGGAAAGTGACGTCCAGCGAAACCAGAACGTAAACACTGTTGCTTGTCATGTCTAGTCTCGTGTAAACATAACCACCATATCTGTGGCTGGTGAGCCACACATGTTCCTGCTGAGCGACCCGTGTTGCTGGTGAGCCACATATGTTCCTGCTGATATACGCATGTTCTTGGTGAGCTACATATGTTCACTGCTGAGCTACGCATGTTCTTGGTGAGCCAAATATGTTCACTGCTGAGCTACGCATGTTCTTGGTGAGCCACATATGTTCTTGCTGAGCTACGCATGTTCTTGGTGAGCCACATATGTTCTTGCTGAGCTACGCATGTTCTTGGTGAGCCACATATGTTCCTGCTGAGCTACGCATGTTTTTGATGAGCCGTGTACATGTGGTCCTGCTGAGCTACACGTGTTCTCTGTGAGGCACGTATGTCTCTAGTGAGCACACACGTTCCCGGCAAGCTACACCTGTTCTGGGTTGAGTTACAAGTGTTTCTGGAAGGCCATTTATATATAATCCTGGTACGCAACATTATGTCCCTGGTGAGCCACATATGTTCCTTGGTAAGCCAAAAAGGTTCCTGAAAGGCCATGCATGGTCCCAGTGAGCCATTAATGGTACTAGTGAGCCACACCTATTCCTAGTAAGCCATAGAGGTACCTGGTAAGTCAAGACCACACACTCCCCTTGCATGCATGGCCTTGGTAACCCCACAAACATTCTTCTTCGAGACTGTAACGATGATTGTAGTCACGAGTGTAACATGTTACGCTGCTCCTCAAACACGACCATCAAAAAAAATCTTACAGTTTAAAGCAAGATATGTTT
>NC_092227.1:8728395-8880895 GCF_036320965.1 Panulirus ornatus
TGACCAGTTCCTCTTGACTATTAGTTTTATGTCCCCTGGCTGTTCTATCCTTACATCTTTCGAAGAACTTGTTCGCTATTGACGTCAGGAAAATGGTTCAAAAATTTAAAGGTTGTGATCAGGTCACTAATTACTCTTCCCCTTTCCCAAGGTGGACAAGTTTCAGGTCTCAATCTTTTCCCAGTATCTCAGCCTTCTTGATTCTGGTGCCATATCTTTTGACCTCCTCCGAACCTTCTCTAGTAGTTCAGTGTACTTCTTTAAAGTGCCTTGACCAAACTTGAACACCGTATTGTAACTTTGGCCAAAAGGAGGATGTGAACACCTTTCTGAATCCTTCATTATCCACATACTCGAAAAACAATTGACGATCATACAACAGTTGGAAAGAATTTAAGTAATAATCGTGTTGTGGTAGGCTGGGGGAATGGCCAGTAGTCTTACTCAGATTAGGCAAGCGAGAAATCTAAGAGAAAAAATAAAGGATAAAGCTCAGCGCCCATCCTTATTAACTCACGGATAAGTTTTAACCTAACCTGACATTATCTGACCCTCTACCATCGAACCTGACCACACCACACAAGGAAGCAGTTCACATTCACCAGCGGAAATATATATATATATATATATATATATATATATATATATATATATATATATATATATATATATATATATATATATATATATTCTCCACCTCTCTCACAGTGCAACAAAAAGGGTAACGAAGACGGTCAACATTCGTCTCGCCCTCCTTCTACCACGATCATTCACGGGTATGTAAACCTCCACGACCCCTAGCCGATACATTATGGAATAATCCTCCTTCAACAATGACAAGGTATCAAATTCATCTCCGAGGTTGTGCCCCCGCTGAGGAAATTGAAGGAAACCATCCCGCTTGGTTAACTTGCTTGTTTGAGGAGGAGGAGGCGGAGGAGGAGGAGGAGAGGCGGGTGGTGTGGGGTGTTTGACGGCAATATGGGAGAGGGGTTTAACTCTTGTTTGAGAGGGGGCCGGTAACTCCCGGTTGGCGTTGCTCTCACAGCCGGCGATCATCATCGTCGTGGGTGACTGGCGGAGGTGGTACATCTAGCACAAGTAACTAGACCCCATGAAAAAGAAAAAGAATTTCACCTCGTTGTATTTGACTCAATACAACCTGTTTACTGACAATATCTTCATCCAACTTAGTACCTGCTCGACTATATCATACAACCCTCCACCCCTATGCTTGATCGCCGTTTCCTGCATTTGTGAGGAAGCGCTAGGAACAGATGAAGTAAAGCCACATCCGCTCACGTCCATTCTCTAGCTGTCATGGGCAATGCACCGAAACCACAGCTCCCTAACCCACATCCAGGCCCCACAGACCGACCCTTCTTCCATGGTTTACCTCGGACGTTGCACATGCCCTGGTTCAGGTATTATCTTAATCAGTCTCAAGTGTCATCTAGAGACGAAGGCTTGAACGATACTACATAAGCCAGAATAACAGGAAGGCTGCCAGAGAAGCTGATCATTCCACACACACACACACACACACACACACACACACACACACACACACACACACACACTGGGAACCCACACACACGCAAATTAATTTGTCCTCCAACACTAATAAAGAAAGATATATCAACACAGTTTAAGATAAGACCAAACACACGAGACACAAGGATTTACATATCAGCCAAGGCATGACGGAGTTCCGTCATGCCTGGAAATGAAGAAAGAAAACTTCAAAGAATTCAGATATCACAGGAGACCAGGAGGCCGACTGAGAGTGCTAGTAAATGATTAATGAAAGACTAACTCCACCTGGTGGACGGGCAGACCAAAGGTCTGAGTGATGGTAGATGATTAGTGAAGACCAGGGAGCACCTGGTGGGCAGGTGTGTAAACAGGCTCATTAGAGTTTGATGTAAGGGAGTGCACAATAGGAGCACGAGGGTCGAGTTTCCCCCTGGTATTAAGTGGAGTGAAGGAGCAAGATAATGCCTCTCACTGGTATACGGTAAGTGGGTAGGTCAGAATGGTGCTGCTACCGGGTGTATGGTGGGGGAGGATGGCCAGGATGGTGTGTATGGTGTGTATGGTGGGGGAGGATGGCCAGGATGGTGTGTATGGTGTGTATGGTGAGGGAGGATGGCCAGGATGGTGTGTATGGTGTGTATGGTGAGGGAGGACAGTCAGGATGGTGCCACACAGATGTGTATGGTGAGGGAGGACAGCCAGGATGGTGCCACACTGGTGTGTATGGTGAGGGAGGACAGCCAGGATGGTGCCACACAGATGTGTATGGTGAGGGAGGACAGCCAGGATGGTGCCACACAGGTGTGTATGGTGAGGGAGGACAGCCAGGATGGTGCCACACAGGTGTGTATGGTGAGGGAGGACAGCCAGGATGGTGCCACACAGGTGTGTATGGTGAGGGAGGACAGCCAGGATGGTGCCACACAGGTGTGTATGGTGAGGGAGGACAGCCAGGATGGTGCCACACAGATGTGTATGGTGAGGGAGGACAGCCAGGATGGTGCCACACAGGTGTGTATGGTGAGGGAGGACAGTCAGGATGGTGCCACACAGGTGTGTATGGTGAGGGAGGACAGCCAGGATGGTGTCACACACAGGTGCTTGGTATGTGAGGTGAGCAAGGACGGCTGCTCATCTCACGTCTTACTGAAAACCACACTGGCCTCTCTCTCTCTCTCTCTCTCTCTCTCTCTCTCTCTCTCTCTCTCTCTCTCTCTCTCTCTCTCCTTCCGCAGGACCTTACCTCCCCTCAACACTCCTAACACCCTCATTCATCCCTTCCTTCCCTCTCCTCCCTTCTCACCAACTACCTCCTTTACCCTAATTTGCTCTCTTCTAGGAATGACGTTCAAAACAAATACGTACGTATCCACTAGACCTTCACAGCCTGTAATTCATCACCTGATTTTCCTTCAGTGCACCAATAAGGATGTTGAAGATCATCGTCATGGGATCTGTCAGCACGGTATATAGGCTGTCAAGAGAGAGAGAGAGAGAGAGAGAGAGAGAGAGAGAGAGAGAGAGAGAGAGAGAGAGAGAGAGAGAGAGAGAGAACTCCCCCGTTGAAAGCCTTCTGGGAAAATAGCCAATTTACCCAACTCATTCCTCTAACACGAAAATCGCGAAGCCAATTTCGATAATCCCGTCATCCAACACGGCAAGGCGACAGTTTACCACTATATTCAATCCTCAATCACGACATCTAGAAAGCCAATTTGCTTAGGTCAATCGTCTAACATGCCAGATTGTGTGACAAGTTGTTTTTCTGACGCATGATTTATCTTGAAATACGAAAATGATCTTTTTTTTTTCCCCTGGCCGTTACGAGGGAGATCACAGTGTGTGTGTTGTGTGTGTGTGTGTGTGTGTGTGTGTAATCACCCCTATGTACAGTTCGGAGGGGAGTTCTATACCCATGGGGCCTCAGACAACTACCACTAACGACTTGGCCATTACCTACCTTGGTAATTACCCCAGAGGGATCGACAGACGGGGGACACACAACCACCGTGATGACCTATACACCACGTCATGACCCAAAGCCACAAACACACACACGGACATACATCACCAAACGATCGCAGCCCAAGAGTTGGTCTGGTAACAACAGTGTAACACGTAGGCTGAATTTGTGAATATATCAGATGATTGAATCCCTTAAATCTATCAATAGCCTTGTAGGATTCTTCGTCTATCAGTGAAGGAGACCAACGAGAGAATCAGACGCGTGAATACATGAGATTAATGAGGGACAATGGACTTGTTGATACTCTGAGGTCTGAAGGCAATTGACTCCCTCCCTCATAGGGTTTCGGGGTCTCGATGTGCTTCAAGCTAAAGCTTAAGATGTTTATATCATTTCTTTTATGAATAAGCTTTGAATGAGATAATGATACCATTCCTTCGCATTAAATTGGTCCTGAAGAGTACATCTAAAGTTTCTTTCATATAAACATCTATGAAAAAATATATATATTTCTATATGGAATTACGCTGTGATTGTTTTCTAATATTTACAGACAGAAAGTGTATAGCTTAAACATTATCTATAGATAACATAAATATTCACTTGTATTGTGTATACAATTAAATCTGAATTAAATCCGGAATAAAGATATTAGCGTAGATAAAGCGAGCACAACTCGACCCGCTTGAGACTTGGGTGTCGAGGTCTCGTTCACTGATTCGTCTCGTCGTTCACTGATTCATCGCCAGCGTCAACCCATGTTTACAATTTGAACGAGAGATCACTTACCCTCGACAAAGTCAGCTGAGCGTCTGCGATCCTCGGTATGACTGCTGTACCCAAATGGATTAACACTTTAAATAGTAACGTCCATTTGCTACCTCATCTGACAACGAACGTTTGTCATCATCTTCGTAGCGTCAACAACTGAACGTTTACGCTCTCCGAATGTTTGTCCACCAGATGGAAAAAGGCTTTCGGATTATCAGCTAATGTTCTTATATTCACTAGTATGAAAACAGTTTGCACAGCGTATCACTCAGGTAACACCGTCAGGATGAAAGACACCAATATAAACACAGACACGCTAGCTACATCCAGACAGTGCCAGGGTTCTGGGTGAACTAATAGAAAACTGGGTAAAGACCAGTGACTATCCTAGATTACCAATGTCTTTGAAGAACTGATAGACTTTGCCACTAGCACCGTCTGGTCGGAAAGTTGCTGTGAACTTGTGAACCAGAATGAGTTGAGGAAGGTTAGCGTATATAACTGAATTGAACTTCCCGAGTGATACATCAACAGAAAACTCGCTTGATGAGCATCTATCCTATGCTTATCTGGAGCATCAAAGCCTTTTTTTTCTAATTATGGTCACTGTTACAAGGTATACGTATAAGATTTCCAGCATTTTCTGCATACGAGAGCTCTTTCATCAACGTGCATCAATGTCATGATATGTGCAGCCACCTCCTTCTTTGCCGAAACTACCAGAACAAACTGTCAGCAGAGCAGACGATTGTTGCCGTGCTATCTGATCGTTAAGGTAGCAACTAGAATAGGTAACAGATATCGCTTTCACGCCAGACAGGCATCACACCAATCTGGCAAAGTAATATGCTATAGAAAGGTTTTCCAAGACTGGACAGATGTGCCAGTCGTATGATGAGAGGTCCACCCATCTTTAATGAATATGAGACGTATGAATTATCAACAAAGTCGTTGAAAGCCATATATATACAGTAGAATCGGAATCATATATAGAGTATTTCGTACGCATATGAAAACCTTGAGAGTTAGAATGTCATATTAAGAACAGCTTAGTCTATTTCAAACTTGCCGCTTAATATCAGCTGATAAACGAGGAAATTAAGCTTGTTAATATATACATATCGGGTATGGGACCATAATACTCACGTGAAATGTATTTCATGTACATAAGTGAGAGCTACGATCCAACTCCGTCATTTAACAATACGAATTTTGTAACTGTAATATTAATTCAGGCAGACGGTTCCCAGTTTCTACGAATCTTTCATCAACACCTTATCTCAAAACTCCGCTCGGTGTACACCCTCATATCTAAAAATCTCCGTTTTTAACACAATAGAATACCTTTGAGCCTCAGGTTCAGACATATCTCATTGCGGTTATAATCTTACCTTCACGGTATTAATTAACGCAAAGAACTCGCATTTAAAGAAAAAAAATATCATCAGACATTCCTAGAGATGAAGGTTCAAATGGCATATTCCTTATCACCTGCGGTTATGACTTTTGAAAACTAACGCCGCCATTTCGTCATACGTGGTTCTCGAGCGTCGAGGGAGATCTTCGTGCCACCTGTAGTTTTGGAGCCACGGATCGAGGAAACAACGTTAAGCTTGTGTGTATTATCATCATCATCGTCTGTGCTTGTGTGTGGGAAGAGACTATATAACACCTGGACTGTGTGCTGGGAGCGAATGTACGTCACCGACTGTGGAGTGCAGGTGACTCTGCTCCCGTGATGAGTTCCACTGTTGGAGAGAGAGAGAGAGAGAGAGAGAGAGACAGACAGACAGACGTCACACCAGAAGCAGGCGAGTGACAACCAACATTATGCAGCCACCCAAAACCCCTCACGCCACATGTAAACAACACTTTCCCTCTCCCCTTCCTTCTTTCCTCTTTATCATCTTCCTTCTTCTCCTCCCCATCTCACCTTCTCCCTACCCTCCTCTCTCTCTCCCTCTCTCTCTCTCTCTCTCTCTCTCTCTCTCTCTCTCTCTCTCTCTCTCTCTCTCTCTCTCTCATTTAGGACCCCCACCGCCTGTAATTGCCCCAGCATGGGGATTATTAAGGTGAGGGAGGGAAATATATTACGCCTGGCAGCTACTGTTCTCCCGACGGCAATAGTTGGGAGGTTTTCCACGAACTCTTGGCGCTGTTTGAGGGGTTCGTTACTAATTTTCCCTCCCAGTTATTCCCTCCCTCAATTTCCGTCGCGTTCATCAACACCGAGGCGTGTGTATGAATTAGCGTTCGTTGGTGTCTGAGTTCTTTTTGGTCCTCCGTCGTTGACGTGTGGATGTAGAAAGTGTTAAAAAAAAAAAAAGAACTTTGAAATGTATTCTAAGAAGTTGTCATAAGTGCGTTAGAAGTAGAATGACTACAGGATGAAGAGATGATCAACATGGTGCACTGAGGGAAGATGTTCATCTGTTATGAAACCAAAATAACATGAGCAGTTGGAATGAACACAGTTTTCAGCAGCATTTTTGGATTCTACATACATTTTCGCCTTTAAGGCGTAAAACAAAAGTTACCTTTGTTCTGTATATTTGAAGCAATGCATTTTTTCTGTGGCCTTTTAGGCTTCTACATGTAGTTTCTCCTATAATGTATAAGACAAAGTTATCATTTTTCTTGACATATGATGCAAAACATTCTGTCAGTAGCACTGGTGCGCGAAATAAATTGTTTCTTAAGCTTTTATCTCATATGAAGTGAAATACATCAGCTCTTGACTTATGGGAAAAAGGTACTTTATCTAGAGTCTTGAGGTATTCTGTGAAAAATACAACCTCTTTGTTGTGACGCATGAAATCAAGCCATCTGTCTTTTGTTCTGAGACGAGAAAAGACACTTCACTTATTTCCTGCACTTGGGAGACCAGCAATCACCATCAGTGGAAAAGAGAGCCGAGGTCAGTAATTGGCTGGCATGTTGAGACAGTTGGCCCACGTCAAGAACTTTTGCTCTTCTGTCTTTACCACCGTTCCAGTCTTTATGTATACCCTGTCCAGCTTTACTTGTCCATACATTGTAATGTGATGGCTATTCCTCATTTGAGTATCCAGGTGGTTGTCTTTGAATGTGTCGTAATCTAGTTTTGATTGATAAGGCGAAAGTCATGCTAACATAAGGCGAAAGTCATGCTAACATTCGGCAATTGGAAAGATTGGAAGGTTGCACAGTCATTCACCACTTGAGTGAACAATATATTGTCCTCCATTTCACCGACTGAAAGGAACTTTTTTCGAGATATATTTCATCATCTCTGCTTCATGTAGCTGAGTTTACTATAATGACTCACGGTTGTGTATCTATGTTGAGTGTACTGACTCATACCACATATTGTCCTCAAGCATTTCATTTCCAACACGTCCACCTTCCTTCGTACAACCCTATTTTTAGCCCATGCCTCGCAACCATATAACATTGTTGGACCCACTATTCCTTCAAACATACCCGTTTTTTGCTCTCCGAGTTCTCGCCTTCCACACATTCTTCCTCGCTCCCAGAACCTTCGCCCCCTCCCCTACCCTGTGACTCACTTCCGTTTCCATGGTTCCATTCGCTGCTAAGTCCACTCCCAGATTTCTAAATCACTTCACTTCCTCCAATTTTTCTCCATCCAAGCTCATATCCAACTAACCTGTTACTCAACCCTGCTGAACCAAATAGCCTTACTCTTATTCACATTTACTCTCAACTTTCTCCTTTCACACACTTTCATACACTTTTCTCACTCGAATCAGCCACTAGTGCTGTATCATCGGCGAAGAACATCTGGCACTTCCCAGGTCCTCTCATCCACAACAGACTGCATACTTGTCCCTCTCTCCAAAACTCTTCCAGTTACCTCCCTAACCATCCCATCCATAAACAAATTAAAAACCATGGAAACATCACACACCCATGCCGCAGACCGACCTTCACTGGGAACCAATCACTCTCCTCTTTTCCCACTCGTACATGTGCCTTACACCCTTGATAAAAACTTCTCACTCTTTCTAGCAACTTACCTCCCACACCATAAACTCTTAAGATCTTCCACAAAGCATTTCTTATCTCCCCTGTCATATGGCTTCTCCAAATCCATTCATGCCACATAACAAATCCACCTGCTTCTCTAAGTATTTCTATACATAATCGAAAAATACTATGAATTGATTTTAACCTTCGAGTCTCCAGTCGCTACCTCAAATCCAGATGAAGAGTTTAGCAACTGTATTTCACATCGCAATTACTCCCATAGTCACGTGTCCTTCTCCGTCCTAGGGAAAGATGTCAACAGCGGTTTACGAACATGGAAAGATGTTCAAATTTGATCTCTTTTCCCCATCACAGCGAAGCTTCACACATTCGGACGAAATTCTCTTTGACTGAATCTAATGAGGTGAAAACAAGTCACCATCGTCGTCAAGGATGTGCGCGGCTCCACTAATTAAATGCGCGACGCAAGGTGGTTTCTTGCGCGGCCGCGCAGCTTAGAGGGAACACTGAAGGCGTCAAAGATGTATTGGTTAACTCCGCTGAGAGGTCATTTCGAGGGCTCAGTTCCACTGAGAAATCTTCACAAGTGCTCAATGACGTCGAGAAGTCGTCACAAACGCTTGATGTTAATAGGCGGTCAGTCATCAGTTATTGATGCCACAATTCTGTAGTCATTTTCAGCATGATTTTAAGTCCATTGCTCCAGTGCTCTCCATCACAGGGCTATTATAATCATCCTCGGTATGATCATAAGTCCACAACACCTGTACTTTCCCTCAGTATGATCGCAAGACCTCAACTTATATATATACCGCTTCTCACAGAGATATAGCTATCCTAAGGTATCAAAAGACCTCATCACTGGAATGCCTCATAAAATTATAGTCATCCTCATTATGATCTTAGCTCATCAGCCATGAGTCTCTTAGGATTTTCATACGCGAACATGCGTATGAAGTGATATATGAGTATAATTCTCGTTCCGTTGTGTATCCACGGTTTTCTTACGTATCATCAGCGTCATTGGCGGCGGAGATGCTCATCATACGGCTGGCACATCTGTTCAGCCAAGGAAGATCTAAGAAATACCATTCTCTCACATTCTTGTGATGACAGTCTAATATGAAAGCGATATCTGGTATCTATCTCATTCATTACATCATCGGTCAGATGGAGCCACAGCGTTCGGCTGCTGTGTGCATTTATCATGACATGGGTCCGCGTGGATGGAAGAGCTGTTTTGTCTGCAGAGAAAAGTCAATGATTATAATTTCAGCTATTTATTTCAACATACTGTGGAGGTAATCAAGCAAATCCTCGATGCTCTATACAAACACAAGGAAGGTTTCTGTGATGCGTCACTCATAGGTTAAATCAATCTATCCAATGAAATTAATGGTTGATATATATCTAATACTCATGTTGTCTGTAGATTGTGTAGAAGCTATACATTTCTACGCAATGAATGTTAAGAAAAAAATAAATTCTCATCACGTGATTTCGTAGAGAAATATACATTCTTATATGTGCTTACTAAAAAACAACCCTACATGAACGTTTCAAGATCATTTGAGTGGAAAAAGAAAACGCCATTGTCATTTTAATTAGAATGTTATCAATTAGAATGTTATTAATTAAGATAGAAATTTAATGAAACATCTTTAGCGGTAGCCCGAAGCACATCCACACCCACAAAATCCACCACCGCCGAGAAGGTGAGAGACATCCCTGCCTAAGAAGACCCAAGGGTGTTGAATAGCAATTTGAAGAATTTCCATGAGGGAAAAAAAAAAAATGTCACGGCGTCTTTTAATAACGTCACTTTCAGCGGTTTCCTCTGTTTGGCCAATTTCTCTCTCTCTCTCTCTCTCTCTCTCTCTCTCTCTCTCTCTCTCTCTCTCTCTCTCTCTCTCTCTCTCTCTCTCTCTCTCTCTCTCTCTCTCTCTCTCAACATCCGCTAACTTCGACAGGTGATCATTAACCCAGGCCCTGGGTGCGTGAAGCCCCCCGGGAGGGCGGGCTAGCGGACGGGAGGATATATATATATTCTCCACTCAACTCTCACATACCGTCTTTCACAGTGGCGGGAAGAACACTCGAATCGGGCTCATTAAGGGGTGACTAAGGCAGATAATCATTGAGGAGGTGGGAGGGGAAACCTAGACAACTGGTTGGTCAGGGGAGAGAGGGAGGATGGGATGGAAATAGGGAAAAGGAAAAGGAAAGGAAGAAGGGAAAGAAGGAGGGGGAGGAGGGGAGGAGGAGGAGGAGGAATATGCAGAATGGTAAATGAATGCACGAGACTGGGGGTACAAGACACTGGAGGAATGTACGAAGGAAAAATACCATTATGAAAAAGGGAAGTGATAAGAAGAGGACATAGAGAGAAATGGAGAAGAGCACAGTGTCGAGATACCAAAATGATGATTCCCGGAGTGAGAAACTTAAGATCTTAAGAGATCAGAATAAACGACTTGAATCAGTTCAGCTTAGGAAAGAGAAGATCAAGTGGTGGTCTAATACAAGTATTTAATACCATCAAAGGCATTGGTAATCTTAGACCTATCAAGTTACCTAAGACTTGATTCGTCTGATTGTACTCATTGTAATGGATACAAACTCGTAGGCAAACGAATTGCCTCGAATGAGACGAAGCGCTTTTTCTTTCAACAGGATAATTAACATGTGGAACGATTTGCCAAGTTTAACTTACTATGTTTGGTTGATAAACACAGCCTCAGCTATGTCAGCTAAATTCATTACGTTGGCTAATTGACAGTTAGATCTGACAGCTAAACTTGCTTTGTCGGTCCTATGAATGATGTGTCAGCCTTGTCAGCTAAATCTGCTATCTCAGCTAATAAACAATTTACTAACTTTACCCGCTAAACTTGTTCTGTCGACCGATGAGCAGTAATAACTTTACCAGCGATAAACGCTACAAGTTAGCTCATAAACACTAAATCAGCTTTCCCAGCTAAACTTTCTCTGTCGATCAAGGAGCTCTGTGTTAGCTTTACCAGCTAATAAACACTACACATTAGCAAATAAGACACTATGTCAGCTTTGCTAGATAAACGTCGATGAACACTGTTAGCTTTACCGGCTAATAAACGCTAAATGTTGGCTGATAAAACACTATATCAGCTTTGCCAGCTAAACTTGCTCTGTCGATGGAGGAGCTCAGTGTTTAGCTGTATCGGCTAAAATGTTGAGTCAACTGATGGGTCTGTTGTCTCTCATAATATCTGTGTGGCTCACCACGCGAAAGGTTATCAACACGCAGCTGTGGTGTGTGGGGGTGATCACCCAGCTGTGGTGTGAGGAGCCATGACCTATATATATATATATATATATATATATACATATATATATATATATATATATATATATATATATATATATATATATATATATATATATATATATATATATATATATATAAATCATCAAACACATTCAACAAACCTTCAAAATACTCACTCCATCTCCTTCTCACATCACCACTACTTGTTATCACCTCCCCATTTGCGCCCTTCACTGAAGTTCCCATTTGCTCCCTTGTCTTACGCACTTTATTTACCTCCTTCCAGAACATCTTTTTATTCTCCCTAAAATTTAATGATACTCTCTCACCCCAACTCTCATTTGCCCTTTTTTTTTTCACCTCTTGCACCTTTCTCTTGACCTCCTGTCTCTTTCTTTTATACATCTCCCACTCAATTGCATTTTTTCCCTGCAAAAATCGTCCAAATGCCTCTCTCTTCTCTTTCACTAATACTCTTACTTCTTCATCCCACCACTCACTACCCTTTCTAATCAACCCACCTCCCACTCTTCTCATGCCACAAGCATCTTTTGCGCAATCCATCACTGATTCCCTAAATACATCCCATTCCTCCCCCACTCCCCTTACTTCCATTGTTCTCACCTTTTTCCATTCTGTACTCAGTCTCTCCTGGTACTTCCTCACACAGGTCTCCTTCCCAAGCTCACTTACTCTCACCACCCTCTTCACCCCAACATTCACTCTTCTTTTCTGAAAACCCATACAAATCTTCACCTTAGCCTCCACAAGATAATGATCAGACATCCCTCCAGTTGCACCTCTCAGCACACTAACATCCAAAAGTCTCTCTTTCGCACGCCTGTCAATTAACACGTAATCCAATAACGCTCTCTGGCCATCTCTCCTACTTACATAAGTATACTTATGTATATCTCGCTTTTTAAACCAGGTATTCCCAATCATCAGTCCTTTTTCAGCACATAAATCTACAAGCTCTTCACCATTTCCATTTACAACACTGAACACCCCATGTATACCATGTTTTAGATATCTGGGAGTGGATCTGGCAGCGGATGGAACCATGGAAGCGGAAGTGGATCATAGGGTGGGGGAGGGGGCGAAAATTCTGGGGGCCTTGAAGAATGTGTGGAAGTCGAGAACATTATCTCGGAAAGCAAAAATGGGTATGTTTGAAGGAATAGTGGTTCCAACAATGTTGTATGGTTGCGAGGCGTGGGCTATGGATAGAGTTGTGCGCAGGAGGATGGATGTGCTGGAAATGAGATGTTTGAGGACAATGTGTGGTGTGAGGTGGTTTGATCGAGTGAGTAACGTAAGGGTAAGAGAGATGTGTGGAAATAAAAAGAGCGTGGTTGAGAGAGCAGAAGAGGGTGTTTTGAAGTGGTTTGGGCACATGGAGAGAATGAGTGAGGAAAGATTGACCAAGAGGATATATGTGTCGGAGGTGGAGGGAACGAGGAGAAGAGGGAGACCAAATTGGAGGTGGAAAGATGGAGTGAAAAAGATTTTGTGTGATCGGGGCCTGAACATGCAAGAGGGTGAAAGGAGGGCAAGGAATAGAGTGAATTGGAGCGATGTGGTATACCGGGGTTGACGTGCTGTCAGTGGATTGAATCAAGGCATATGAAGCGTCTGGGGTAAACCATGGAAAGCTGTGTAGGTATGTATATTTGCGTGTGTGGACGTATGTATATACATGTGTATGGGGGGGGGGGGTTGGGCCATTTCTTTCGTCTGTTTCCTTGCGCTACCTCGCAAACGCGGGAGACAGCGACAAAGTATAATAAAAAAATATATAATAATATATATATATATATATACATGATTGACGCTAAACCGTTTCTAATACCTCCTCATATTTCAAAGAAAACGAATAACCCGAACTTAAAAAAAAGAATGAGATTTTCCAGGAAAAGGTTGAGACAAAATGAGCAAGAAATGTCTCACCAATTTTTTGGAGACACGAAAGCCTTGACTTTTTACCCACCTTACCTGGAACTGCGGAGATGAAAATCACTAACATTGTATAAAAAGGAGATTACTCCAGAGAGTTATGGAACTGAAAACAGGACGAAGGACGAGGAAGTTAAGGAGAAGAAAAAAAAAAGGACTGAAAAAAAAAAACAAAGGAATGGTTTTCCTGCAGTACAACACAGAACGGGAGATAGATAGAGAGAGAGAGAGAGAGAGAGAGAGAGAGAGAGAGAGAGAGAGAGAGAGAGAGAGAGAGAGAGAGAGAGAGAGAGAGAGAGAGAGAGAGAGAGAGAGAGTTAAAAGAGGAAGAAATATTAATCACATGAAATAAATAGTTGAATTTCAATTCTAGGAACCACATTTTGAAGACAATGAGAAATGCAAAAGAAAATATCCACTGAGGGAAAAAAAAAAGAAAAGATTCCCCAAAATTCTGTCGACGCCCCTTTGACTCTCTCTCTCTCTCTCTCTCTCTCTCTCTCTCTCTCTCTCTCTCTCTCTCTCTCTCTCTCTCTCTCTCTCTCTCTCCCTCCATTGTTCGGCAGATCCGTCCATTCATCCACCAGAAATATTCTGCTGGAGGAGATATGACACAGGGAGCTGCTCCTCGCCCGTTATTGTCAGCTGAAGGGGACACCCTTTGCTAGGTAGGTGATCAGGCCTCGGTAATATATATATATATATATATATATATATATATATATATATATATCTTTTCTTTCTTTCTTTCAAACTATTCGCCATTTCCCGCATTAGCGAGGTAGCGTTAAGAACAGAGGACTGGGCCTTGAGGGAATACCCTCACCTGGCCCAATTCTCTGTTCCTTCTTTTGGAAAACTAAAAAAAAAACGAGAGGGGAGGATTTCCAGCCCCCCGCTCCCTCCCCTTTTAGTCGCCTTCTACGACACGCAGGGAATACATGGGAAGTATTCTTTCTCCCCTATCCCCAGGGATAATATATATATATATATATATATATATATATATATATATATATATATATATATATATATATATATATATATAGATAGATAGATAGATAGATAGATAGATAGATAGATAGATAGATAGATAGATAGATAAATAGATAGATAGATAGATAGACAGATAGATACATAGATTGATAGATAGATAGACAGACAGACAGACAGACAGATAAAAAAGATAGATAGATAGATATAGATATCGATATAGCATCCGTTCTTGACATATTCTGAGCTTTAATTTCCATTTTTGTACAATCTCTATATCATTAACTTAACCTTGCATACATCTTCCTTGCTAGGTATGGTCTTACAGATATATAATGAACCCTTTAACTACGATACATATATTTTCCGCTGTTTTGGTAAATATACTTCTCAGTAGACCATCAGACAAGCTGAGGGTTTAAACACACGAAGAGCTAGGGTGGATATGAGACACTGTTTCCCTCCACAATACGTCCGTGCCCCCCTCCCTCCGTCTGTGAGGGGACCAGACGCGCAGGCGATGTTGCACGGTTAATTCACAGACATGCAACCATTGTTGCATACTTGAGCACGCGTTGATGACTTCAGGGAACTAAACCCCCCTGTTTTTTTTTTCTTTATCCTTTTCCCTCGACCAGCGTCTTGTATCCTTGAGTCTCCCTCCCGTCCAGTCATCCTGAAACATGATATTTCCTCTGTTCCATCTCATCATCTTTTCCTCTCTGTTTCATCACTATTCGTTATTCTAAATTTTAGGCTTTGGTTCTTCACCTTTGCTACTTGTCTCTTCTTCATCTGACTGTCTCTCATTTTTGCCATTTTGTTCCTCTTTTATCTTTGACGTTGCTTCTCATCATCAATATCTTTTTCTTCTTTTTTTTTAACCTTCTCTCCAACGTCTGTCCAATATTGTCCTATCTGACACATCTCATCAAACCATTTCTATCTCAGTATCTCGCGGGGCTCTTCCCTCATATACCGTTTTCTTCACTTTATTAACATTCTTCCCTTCTTCGTGCATCATTTTCTTTCATGGTGGAAGCTGGTGGAGGCTCCAGCCATGGACAAAGGTCCACATCGAGGCCGGGCCTTAATTGGAATATAGAGAGGATCATGAAAGAGAAACAGCAAAGACAGGGGAAAGTATTTGAGAATTTTGGAGGAAGTGAATAACCTGTCTGATAGAATGTGCTAGGTCATAGTTATTTGGAAAGACACGAGAGGGTAGACAGTTCCAAAGCTTCGAGGTGTAGGGAAGGAAAACAGTTATCAAAACGGCCCACCCTTGAGTTGCTAAAGGCCACACAGTATTCATATGCCGCAGCAGCGTGTTCGAATTAGTGGTATTCATGTCTACACTTTTCAGTAACTCTAACTCGTAGTAATTCTGGTTTCTATCTCAAATCACTTTGCACACCTACCCATTCTTTGTCCACATTTTTCTCTCTTCAATGATGTAAGTCATACCATCTAGTCAGACTTCGTAAACTACCTGATCACTCTCCCCGACCCACCTGATGATGTGTATAATCTCCATCACTGATCCCCTGCCTCCTCGGTCTTAGCTTAAGTCTTTGTGGTGGGGGCCAGGTAGACCCAGAGTCGACAAGAGAAATCAATGGCGAACCTGGTCATGTTAGCGTATGGAATGAAGATGAGGTCGTCTCTCTCTCTCTCTCTCTCTCTCTCTCTCTCTCTCTCTCTCTCTCTCTCTCTCTCTCTCTCTCTCTCTCTCTCTGTTAATGAACAGAAACACTCAGGCCACATGTTGCACGCGCAGGGAGTTACATTATCAGGCATGGACAAAGTTTTTCACGTTCATGATACACACAGTGCCATACAAAAACATGAATATCCTCGCACAGAAGTATTCAAAATAATGCCGTTTATACAGACGAAGGCGTGCGCGCGCGCAAACACACACACACACACACACACACACACACACACACACACACACACACACACACACACACACACACACGTCCTGAGTGTTGCGATCATGCACTCGGGTCGACATCGTATGGGACCGAGTCTTTGAAGTCAAAGGGATCACAAGAACAAAGAGGGTTGAGGACGCAGGCTGGGTAAACTCGAGAGTGAGTGATTGGTTCGGCAAAAGTTTCCAACGGTACGAAAAAAATATTGGAGCGAACTTTCTTAAAGCCTCACACAACAAGGAACAACTTAAGTGTTTATCAAACAAAGATGTGACGCATTGACTTCATGCCGCTAATGACGATATCTATTTGATTTCAGGTAACTATATCATGCAAGTTGAGCCTGGGTCTGGAATGGTGGAACTACTGAATCATCAAACGAAAACTATAAGAATGATTGTCCAATTGGTAAGCGTACCTCAAAATTGTGTCAACATTTCATTCCGAGGAGATAATGATATCATTATCATCATAAAACCATCATTACTGGGCAATTCCAAAGATTACTGTCATAAAACCCCGCAGCTGATGGTCTCTGGATCTGATTCTATAAGTGACAGGAAACCATCGATCCATCTATGAGAACCTAGCCTAATGAGATGGACGGTCTTGATCATCCTGTTCCGCGCGTCGCTACGATGGTACACAGCGTTGGTCTGACGATGAGAGAGCAGACGACTTCGATGTTCAACATGGAGAAGACATCTTGAAGTGATGGAGGTATTCGCCTCCCTTCAAGTCTTCAGAGGAGAATGGATTAGTGGTGATCGAATACTTCCAGCGCCACATACTTCGAAAGTTAACAACATACATCCTTCACGTGGATTTGATTAACCAGAAGGTTAGGATGTGGATAAAAAAAGATTCCGCCAATACAGGACGTGTTGCGTCTTCTCTGTACAGCGGGCGCTTTACCAGACATCCCCCTGAGCTACGAGCCATCAGGCATCTCATCGATAGATAGATATCTACCTGTGTCCTTTCAGAGGCGTGAGGAAAAGCCGATGCCATGTCCCGATCGGAGCGTCTAAAAAAAAAAGGACACAGCCTTTGAAGCGTTTCAGCTGAAGACCCAAGCATGTCTGTCGAGAGTCATGCAAAGTTGTGTGCAATAAGGAAGCTGCAGCGTGTGTCAAACTATGGACGTGTTCCTGCACAGGTGTGTGGTTTCCCCGAAGACTTTTCTGTGAGTAAATAAACTTGGACCCAAGCACCAACAAAGGCCTCCTGAAATCACAAGAACATACACACCTACGGACATAAGACAGTCAGCGTCAGCAGGTCTTCCCTCCAGACAGTCAGCGTCAGCAGGTCTTCCCTTCAGACAGTCAGCGTCAGCAGGTCTTCTCTCCAGACAGCCAGCGTCAGCAGGTCTACCCCTCCTCCACATCCATGCCACAGAGGCTGGTCAGCCACAGTTCACTCAACTTTCAGGAACTATTCAGAACTGTGGGCGTAACTTCATTATCATGAGGTTTGACCCTTATCCCATCGTCCCCTGGCCCTGACCTCATTACCATGAGGGGGATCCTGGTGTCCTCACTCATGGTCATTGAGTGAGGGCAACGCTCCCGACACTCTCACTCCACTACTGGTCCTGTCTCGTTTGTCACCCTTAGCGTTTCACCAACGAGTTACTTACGGTCCCATCTATGCCTCACCCTCGTTAGTTCTTTCCTAGTCCTTGTCTCACTCTCGCTAGTTCTTGACCCGTCTGTGACTCACTCTAGTTGGGTCCAACCCTGACACAGTCTTCCTAGTTCCAACCACGTCCCTGCCTCACACTTACTAGTTCCTCCTCTGTCCCTGACTGACTCTTGTTGGTTCCTCTCACGTCACTGTCGTACCCTTACCAGCCCTTGCCCCGTCCCTGAATCAACCCTCCCTAGGTCGTGTCAGTCCCTGCTCCAGTGCTCTTCCTATTCCAGTACCGTCTATGCTCCAGTACCATCACCATTCCTTGACCTTCCTCACACCCTGCTTCGCTGTCAGGGTAAATCCCTGCATCCCTGCACTTACAAGATCCCTGTCGTTTTCCTAAGCTGCCCTGGTTCCAGTTTCCAGCATGGATACCATCCTGACCCCCTTCACTTCCAGGATTAGCTTAATTCTTGAGCAATTCGTTATGCTGTTTTTGCTTAAATATTTTCCAGGTGAATTTTCTTTTTTTTTCTGGAACATATTCTCAGACGACCGAAGCTCTCACCGGACAATGTCCCCACATTTTATACTTTAACGACCTTTCACGAGCTTTCCAAGGGTTCACCTTGCTTCAATGGCGTGTCTTTATGGCAATCATTATCTTAGACAATGTTCTTCCCTCTTTGGCTCCTTGATTTCTGCACTTTATGTTGCAGTTGATGGCCCTTGACGGATTTAGTGACATTCAGCAACATGGTTTATCTCTCGTCCACTAAAAGAAAACGAAAATGATATATCTACTCATTGTGAACAATTGACTTTATCCCAACTAGAGTGAACAGTTGGATATATAATCATAACTGAAGGAAGATATGGGTTAAATTCTCACAGTGAGAGTTGACAAAGATTTAAGAGATTCTTCTTATCATTTTCTTATCAAGATCTTATCACTCTCTTAGGAATTAGATGGAGATTTTGCACACATATTTAGGCTCATAGTGTGAGGGGAAGGGTGTACCGCTTTCCTAAAGGGTCAAGTGTAACGCTTTTGTATGTAAAGCGAATGCCCGCTTTACTCTCGTATAGAGGATCAGATGCCCGCTTTTCTATCGCATAGTGAATTGGGCGCCCTCTTTTCTCCCGCATAGAGAAGCAAATTCTCACGCATCTCTCGTAAAATGAAGCAGATGACCACTTATCCCTTGCATAGTGAAGCAGATGCCCGCTTTTCTCTCGTATAGTTAAGAGATAAAGACAAGATCTCATGGCCTAGCTTTCATAGATGAAAAAGTTAAATCCTCGAATAATGAGAATATAAATGTATAGATATCCCCCTTGCACTGTGAACACAAAAGGATTCAACTCCACACACATTAACGTGAATAAGGTTTTATCCTGGTAAAGTAGAGGGATACAGTGTTAAACCCCTTGAGATGAACAGTTATACCTGTAGTTCATCACCAGAGAATGAAGATGCAGGCAGTGCTTTATCCAACTCACAGTAAAGAGATACAAGTGTGAACCCTGTGGGATGAACAGAGGTTTGGCTCCAGATTCTTAGGAATACATTAGAGAGATACTGATTTATTCCTCAGACACTGGATAGATCAACCAACCAAACCAACATCCTGTTACAGTGAGAAGTTTAACTCACACTTATAATGAACGTAAGGTAATATCAACCATCATATGATAAACAAATTCGAGTTCAATCCACTAGGAACGGCTACAGATATAATCATTATGTAACGAACAGTTACATAAGTTACATAAGTTACAAGTCATCGTGTAATGAAAAAAGAATGACTCTCTCATAATGTGTATATATAGATTCTAATCCTTTTCTAGTTACAGGGTAAAGATCTAATTCTCTCTTCATGAACAGATACAGAATTCAAGCTCGTACAATCAGTAAATATATGTTCAACCCTAATGAATAAATATAGGCTTAACCCTGGCACAATACACAAATTAACGAATAAATTCAGTGCTAAATCTACTGTAATAAACAGATACAGTAAAATGTATTCACTTTTCCTTAACTGGGGCCATAACCTGGCGCTCGTTTTCTTCGAGCAAACTTTAACTGGTGTTATGATTACATTGTCATGAGAACATGAGAAATAGAGTATAAAATACTGATATTTCTTTACCATGATTCACATATATATACGAGGCAGAGCTGTACGTGAAAAATTTCTAGTCCCTATCCGGTAAAGATAAGCATAAATGATTTATCTTCCCTACAGGAGGTCAATATATAATTTCAGTTCGGGTACACACAGACTATGGATTTGAACCGTGCACATAAAGCATGTGTCATTACACACAGGAAATCAATTGGCAATCGTTATGCCAACAACGGAGATGGTCTAACCATTCATGATCGATCAAACTATCCTTAATTCTCCTGTGGTAAACAACTGTAGCCTAGGGAACCATAAATAAAGGTCATTAATCTTGGATTAATAATGCACTACCAGCAACAGTATAACACGTGTGATTAATGAAACCTTCCTCCCCAAAGCCTCATACATTGACCAGGCACAATTGGCATGTTCGCAGCGATCAGGATTTACGATGTCCTTAGTTATAGAGAAAAATATTCATTGGTCATAATTCATTTCAAGACATTCGATCGAGAGAAAATAAGGGTAGTGTCCACGTGTGTATTTGGGTATTTGCTATTATCTATTTGTACTTTAGGGTAGGGATAGCTTCAAATGTTTTCTGGCAGTGTGGATAAAATAACAATCTACCAAGTTTTTCCTTTTCTTGTCTTAGACAGAGCTTACTCTCTCGTAGAAATCTGACAGCTTACTCCCTCGTAGAAGTCTGACCTCCCTTCTCTGAAATCGTGCTGTCTCTCACTTAGGTAATATCTCCTCTATAGAATGGTATCCATTTCTTTCCTAACGATCTTTTCCAGAGTTTTACAGACCACACTCATCGGTGAGATTGTAGTGTAGCGTCTGTTCCCTATCTTCTTTCTCATAGATGGGCATGACGTCCGCCCATTTGCCATTCCCTTAGTTCTCTGCCTTTTTCTCCAGCGACATCTTGAACGTTATTTCAAGAGGTTTATCCAGCGTATCGACATAGGTCAACACATGAGCCTTGTATGAGTCAAAACCTTTTAGCATTCTAGTTAATGTCTTGTCTCTATACCACTCTGTATGGTTAGTATATGTGTGTTACGGGAGAATGTTTTACACTGTTGTTGCCCCGTACATGTATACGTATATGTACATTGGCTTTTCTCCTGTGTAAGTACATAAGTCAACCTCCCCCCAGGTGTGTGTGTGTGTGTGTGTGTGTGTGTGTGTGTGTGTGTGTGTGTGTGTGTGTAGGAAGCGGACGAGAGGTTGGGAGGAGGATGGCACATGAGGGGGTTGGGTGGATGTCCAGAGGGACGATCATTAGCAGGGTATTATGTGGTGATGGCCTTTGTTGAGGTCACTTGAGCCAAGGGACCCCAAACTGTGAGTAATGATCTCAAAGTCGACCGAGTTATGATCACGCCTCTGTCTGTCTGTCTGTCTGTATGTCTGTCTATCTGTCTCATTTGTCTGATTTCCTCCTTCCTTCATATCCCCTCTACGCGGGCACTTCAGTAGCAATATCACGTAAAGACATCTCCCAAGACACGGAAAAAGAGGAATAGACATCGCGTAAAACCTCGTCGCTCAGTTCGCGTAAAACCTCGTCGCTCAGTTCGCGTAAAACCTCGTCGCTCAGTTTGCGTAAAACCTTGTCGCTCAGTTCGCGTAAAACCTCGTCGCTCAGTTCATATCAGCAACAGCAAGATCCCAGATTATCCTCTAGACGTAAAAACCAAAAAAAAAAAACGCCACAAACAAGCAGACAACAAGTGGCTGCTGAAGCCACTCTCTCTCTCTCTCTCTCTCTCTCTCTCTCTCTCTCTCTCTCTCTCTCTCTCTCTCTCTCTCTCTCTCTCTCTCTCTCTCCTCTCTCGTAGAACCCACGAGCTAAAAACCAAACATTCATGTTGAGTTTTAAACGCAGGAGAGTCGCCGCTTATTTCGGGAGGTGTCGTGTGAACGTCATGGGATGCGATGCCCCCAGAGCCGTTAGTGTCTTGTTGAGCGGGAGGGACTGGCCGGCCATTCACGGGTCATGACGAGAGGGTGGAGGTTGGATGTGTGTGTCTGGGGTCCAAGACGTAACTGAACCGCTTTTCTGATTTGCAGTTTAGATACATATATATATATATATATATATATATATATATATATATATATTATCCCTGGGGATAGGGGAGAAAGAATACTTCCCACGTATTCCCTGCGTGTCGTAGAAGGCGACTAAAAGGGGAGGGAGCGGGGGGCTGGAAATCCTCCCCTCTCGTTTTTTTTTTTTTTTTTTTTTTTTTTTTTTCCAAAAGAAGGAACAGAGAATTGGGCCAGGTGAGGGTATTCCCTCAAGGCCCAGTCCTCTGTTCTTAACGCTACCTCGCTAATGCGGGAAATGGCGAATAGTTTGAAAGAAAACAAAAGAAAGATATATATATATATATATATATATATATATATATATATATATATATATATATATATATATATATATATATATATATATATATATATATATATATTTCATACATATTCGCCATTTTTTCGCGTTAGCGAGGCGGCGTTAAGAACAGAGGACTGAGCCTTGGAGGGAATATCCTCACTTGGCCCCCTTCTCTGTTCCTTCTTTTCGAAAATCAGTCGCTTTCCACAACACGCAAGGGAATACGTAGGAAGTATTCATTCTCCCCTACCTCCGTAGTTACGTTATAACTACCTCAGTGTGCAGGAGGTTATTGTAGCTGTGCATACCTTAACACACAAATGTATCCATACATAGAAGATACATACACATAGTTGAGCACAAAGAAGCACATACTCGTACACCTACGAATGAAAACAGACAAGTTTGAAAACATGTCCAGAAGCAAAAAAAAAAAAAAAAAACAGAAAAAAAAAGCAGCTTAGATATACAGAGGCGAAAGCATAACCCAAGAGAATATCCTTTATGTTCTCTTGAAATTCTTTAGCTGCGTTCACTCCAGTCGTGGTCAACTTAGCTGCACCGCAAGACAACATGGGAAGCCCAGCGGCAACTTCCTAATGGAGTTCCCCAACAGATTTCGTTGGTGTTTCGAGGAAGATCCTTTACTGGCTCAGAGGAAGGTCGCTTTTGCTGTGGCAGTCTGGCGTGTTGGCTGGTTATTGGCTTCCGCCAGAAATGCTATGTTTCCTTTGGCAAAAAAAGAAAAAACACTTCCGCCGGAGTGACCTTCTTAGAGGCGACCTTCTTCGAGTCATAGTGTGAGAGACAGTCTCTGTGAGTGTGATCGCTCGAGAAGTAGCCTCCTGTGAGTGACTGCTTTAGAGGCGAAGACCTATACCGTTAAGTGATGACTCCGAGAGTTTCTAACCTTCTGTTAGCGATAGACCAGGAGGCGACCGTCTTGAAGAGATCGGTCGAGAGACGACCTTTTGCTATTGGTAATGATCCAAGAGACTTCCTGCTGCTGTACGTAAGTGACGGTCCATAAAATCGCTTTTGAATGATCATCTCGCGAGGAGACCCCTCTGCATTTCTCACATGTTGTCTTCGCCACCTATCCCAACACGACTATCATTGTGATGTACGCACAGTGTCAAACACCACGTCTACAACGCACTATGCCACACACCTGCTCTCAACTCGTCCATTCCCCAACAACCAATGCTTAGCACTCTAACGCCGGGCTACAACCCTCAGTAATTTGTTCCTAAGACGACGCAGAGAGATGAGAAACAAGCCTATATCATGGCCGCCTCGGATGAGAGGTATGATAACACTATAAAAAAAAACCAGACTGATACTTGCTTCTTTCATGTTTGTAGATCCGGCTTTTGAAGGTAGAAAGTGACGTGAAGTCTTGAAAGAAAACGACGGAAGAGAATTTCACGGCTTCGTTGACAAATCCTTTTGCGACGGGCCTCAACCCACAAGCTAAGTCAGGCATCCAGACTTACCAACTGATGGAAGCTACATCACGATACGGCGTCTATCACCAACACTCTCACTTGGCTTCATCGTCTTCTATCAACCTGCTTCAAAGAGCCACTGCCACCACCACCAGGACTTCATCCTCATCAACTTCACCATTAACAGCCCACTTCGAAACCCTCTAGTGTCAAAACAGCCTCTCTCACACAACTTCCACCACCTTAGAGGCTCCTCGCCTTCATTTGCCTCTACCACCACTACCAACGGTTAAGCTTCAAGAGGAAGCCGACGGAGCCCAAGAAGGAGCGAGTGGAGCATCGGGACTCCCTGAGCAACGCCATCCCAGCCAAGATCATCCGTGCCACATCCGTCAAGCCTCACACCCTCAACCCTCGCTGGAACGACGGATGAAGACTGTGGTCTGTCTGTGAGGTGAGCACCCGACTCCCGCCTCCTCTATCCACATCACACGACCGAGAAGAGATCACCCTGATTAACACCAGGATGATTGATAGATAATTGTAAAACGACACTGGGTACAGATCCTGTGTGACGTCACTTGTGTACTGTTCTTCAATGAGTTCTGTAAGGCATTAGATGAGGGTCCCTTCGTCTCTGTTGTATATCAAAGTACAACGTTTAAATGAATCTTTGAATCTATTGAACTAAACTTTCCTTTTTAAAGATCACCGACCTGATTATAACGAAGAGGAAAAAAAAAAAATGATGACCATACAGTAAATTACAAACTCTTTAAGTATGATTAAAAAAAAAAAAAGATCAAAGGAAAAGTGTATTTATGGACATTGGCGCTACACCCCTTCTCCCTTCCCTTCCCCTCCTCCCTTCCCCCAGCACACCTCCTCACCCCTGGCCCTCTGCTGGTATACTTTGTAAAGAAAAAAAAAAAGAAATAAAAAAAAGATCCCGTTGGAATGTGTTTAATGGAAAATTGTTTTACATGCTTTCAGAATTATTGCCTCCCTCCGGTAATCTCCAATGTCAGCACAAAATAAGCCAACGTGGCCCCTCTCATAAAGTTTCCATTAGACCTGTGCATAAACCGTTTTAAATAAAGAAAAAAAAAAACGCTCGAAATATTGTGTTATTTTTCCGTTGCTTTGGCGAAATTAAAAATTCTTTTGCTGCCAAAATTACTGGATGGTCTCGTGTGTTTATTAGATTCATATAACTACAGTGGGAAGTAGATTTTTGAAATACTGTGGACTGAGAAGCAATAATAATGACTAGCAAAGGTTGCACGTTGCCACCGCGTATACCTGGCAACTCCTACAAGAATAAATCTCCGTTTTCTGTGTCCCAAAATATCTAAAGAATCTATTTTGGAAAGAAAATAAGTCCAATGGCGTCTTCTCTACGAAGACATATACACAAAAACCATTATCAACAGATATATTACCCTCTATCAATCCGCCTCATTATCGAGAGTTATCATTGGATATCGACATCAGCGACTAATTAATTGATCTCAGCACTGAGAGTATACTAGATAGTCAACATGAGCATTGAGAGTGTATATGATAGTTTACCTCGACCCTAAAAGTGTATATGATAGTGTACCTCAGCACTGCGAGTGTACTGAGTGTACATGATGGTTAACCTCAGTATTGAGAGTGTACTTCATAGTTTTCCCTCAGCCCTGAGTGTACCTGATAGTTTACCTCAGCCCTGAGTGTACCTGATAGTTTACTTTAGCCATGAGTGTATCTGATAGCTTACTTCAGCCCTGAATGTGTCTGATAGTTTACCTCAGCACTGAATAAATCTAGAAGTTTACTTTAATAAATCCTTCCATCTTCCCAATAATATAGACACCACACCAGCTAAAGGGTTTACTTGGACGAGCAGATGAAAAACCTTTCAAATGAGTGTGTTTACTTCGCCACTGAGAGTGTTTACCGCAGGAGATTCTTATGGTCATTAGCGGGATAGTTTGTCTAATTAATAAAGAAATCTTATTTACCAGCGAATTTGATAAGATCATTGAGTTTTTAAAGTTACAATTCCAGTCCGATAATTTCCTTTGGCAATAAAGCTAACCTCACTGAATACTTCGTTTTTTCGAATCCTGCTAAGCCTACATGGCCACTTGATCGTTGCCTTATCACTCAAATGCTTTTACCTTTTTACTAAGCGGGCAAAAAGACTTTACTTCCAATTCTAAGACTCTAAGAAATGTTTAGCTCATTGCTTTTCTACTCCATAGTTTGAAAACAAAGTTCATACCTGGGATGACGCGACTGTGTCGTCATTAATGTGGATGTCCGTTAGTATGCGAGGCTATATATAGGCTGCTTGGTTCTCTCCTGGTGGTGAGGGGGCAACATCGTAGCGTTGATCAAGCAGTTTGCAGTCTCTCCTGGTGTTTGGCAGTTCGCTCAACTATGTATATCAGAAAACAAACCGTGGTTAGTGGCAAGACTGCGCTAGGCTAATATATTGGTCAGCGGTTTTGGTTGTTATATTACCATCACACATCTTCTTTGAGTATTGAGTTGTATACAGAGCAAAAACGTCCTTGGCCCTACAATGCACTCACAAAAATTTCAAGTCATCAACAATATGATTTGATGACTTATTCCCGAACTTCAGGTCAACAAGCGAAAAGGCAAGGTGGGTCGTTTCTTTAAAGACGACCCTTACAGAGCAGTCATGCATTTTCTTCCCTTATATAAAATCTCTAAATATATTTTTAGGGAAGGCCCCACACACACAGACACAAAATTCTGTCTTGGAGGATTGTTTGGGTTCCCGTGTGTGTGTGTGTGTGTGTGTGTGTGTGGAAGGGGAGAGAGGGGTGTGTTAGTTCTGAGTGCCCACTTAGCACAAGACACCTCACCTCAAACAAGCGAGAACAACGCGCTGGGCCAATAGACCAGCCGCAGTTGCCCTACGTATGTTAACAACCCGACCACTAGTTACCCTGTGTTTACATTTATGAAGATCGACCCTCCATATACCTCTGTACGATAATTAAAAATCTAACCATCGTATGGTAAGCGACACACACGCATCGTTAACTGATAAGATTCAAAACTTTACTATTGACATTGACAACAACAGATCGAGAACATCCTAGTGAAAACTACCGACGCGATTCGTCATAGTGTTTGATTCAGGATGCCCCAAGCCAAAGTCTATGGTAAGGTCTAGATCAGTGTCAGTGTCGCGTTGACTGTGCTTGAGGGAGGAGGGTATAGAGCACAGGTGCAGATGTGTATATGTCTTTTAAGTGGGGGAATACAACGTTGTCGTGGTGACTGACGCGCATCTCATGTTAAGCGTTTGATTTGAAAGTTCCACCGCGCGAGCGTTATGTTGCCGACAACTTCAGTGTGTCGTTATATCACAGGAAAATGTGTTAGTGGTTTATTGTTGACAAAATCTTTAAATAAGGTAACATATCAGAAAGATTCACATATGCTTCCATGGAGACGATATTTCTTGGCAAGAGAACGAAGTGTTTAGTTTGTGTTCGTGAACTTCCTTGACGGGGGCTGGTATGTGTTTACTTTTGAGTATAATAACTTTCACTCTTGTGTGGATCAGTGATTAGTGAACAGTAATATATAGTGGAAATATTAGATCATTACGATATTTCGTGACTGGAGATCAGTACATGGAAAAAAAATGACTACAATTTGATTATAGCGATCAGAGATACATTGAAATATATGAAAATGATAAATGGCTTTAGGACTATGCATTGTATGCCTTCAGGAATTACCTTGAAAACCTGATTATAATATGATCGCATAGAAAATGATTAAAGTGATTAATTTCCTGACAATCTCGAGACTCGGAACTGAAGGCTTTTCCATGGCCCTACGCCATTCAGCCAGCGGAAGGTAAGTAACATAATCATGTACCATCTGTTAACTCGTTTGGTTTTCACACTTCAAATAACCTTAGGTTACATGTCGAATGACGTGTGACGATCATGTTTCGACTGTTCATTTGGTTACATGTTTGAACCTTGTTGGATGATCATGTTTCAAATGGTTACATGTCATATAGAAACATGAAATTGAGGGAAATTGCTTAAAAGGCTGTTGGCTTATGCAAAGCCAGTAGCAACCGACCCTGCGTTTCCTGGCGCCACATTATGAAGTTGCTGAAGTGAATCTATCAGACGACTAATTTGCATAATATAAGGAAGATAGATATTTACCTTTTGATGGCATGTTATGAGAACTTTCCTTTTCATCTTCGTCAGTAACGTCACTAATGCAATCATCGTTATGTATATCACATCAGTATAGTGTATTAGTGTCACACAGGACAGACAAACGTGTGATCATCACTTAGAATATGCACCGTCAGGTGGCGTTACGATCTCCTTAGTGATAGGATCGTGCAGCTTTCCCTGCTGACGATGTATATGGTGTGGTCGTTGTTGGTAAGAGGAGCACAGGTTTTAGAGTGTTGAAACCCCCCTTGCTTCTAACACTGGATCATTTGTTTTTGAATAGAATCCAGTCGCTCATGTTGTTATAACGTCGAGAAGTGAAGATGCTCTTTACGAATACGATTAAAGATAAGATGCTAATTTTTAGAGGAAGTGGGAGTCAAATTTCTAAGACTAGTTTAAACTGTTAAAGAACTGGAATTTGTTTGAGAGTAAGGTTTAGTAAGGAATGGAGTAGGGAAGCTCATGTTGACAGTAGAACCACGCCAGGGAGAAAACATGGGGGTGCACTGAAAGCTCCGGTGAAAGGATAGGAAAATATTAAACCGTAGAAGTGTACAAACATTTTTGCTTCCATGTTGCGAAACCTCTCCCTATGTTGATGCGTAAGTCTGATGATATACGTAAAGAAAAAAACAGAGGCTGGAGCGAAAGATGATTAGCTTAGTATAGTTAGAATTAGGAGATAGAATAAACATTGATATAAGAGAGTTATATAGTTATATAGGAAACGCGCATGGATGAAGGTCTTTTGGGGGTTGTTAAGCTATATACAACTTATGGCAGATGATAGGTTGGTAGACAAAATATATAGCAATACATTAGATGATACAAGGAGGGTATAGATAGGCCGTGGGTGGGATGGATTAATCTAGTGTGAGAAGCTGACTAGGCTTTGAGATATTTCCTGAAGTGGGTGTAGACGATATATGAATGATCTATAATCATTTGCAACAGGAGCATTTATTACCTACTTGGAGTTGGTTTCAGTTGACGAATCGACTTCGTAAATAAAGATGAAAGAAAAAAAAGTTAAAGTAATTATTTCGATGCGAAAGTTAGTTTCATTTCATCACGCTTGACATGGGTGAGGGATTGGTGTAAAGGCATTCGAAGGCTGCACCATGTCAGACTGGGAATGATATAATGATGATGAATAGATATAGTAGATATATGGATACAGAGAGAGACAAAGAGACATACATACATGTGATTCAGACTGGTATACATACTAGTACAGCACACTGGTATACATACAAGTCAGTACAACAGACTAGTATACATATACATCTTACTTATGTAGATACACACAGGTGCATCAGACATAACAACATTCAGATATGTATACATTGCACAAGCATACGTTCATACATATACATCAGACACGAGAAAAGGAAAAGCACGTCATGTATAACATATACATCTTACTTATGTAGATACTCACAGGTGCATCAGACATAACAACATTCGAATATGTATACATTGCACAAGCATACGTTCATACATATACATCAGACACGAGAAAGGGAAAAGTACGTCATGTATAACATACGAGCTTGAATATGAAGGATTTTCACTTTCACTTTCAATAGTTGCTAACTCTCCTCTGAAGCTGGTATTTTTTCGCCACAGTTGAAGGGCAACATTTTAATTCTTAAAGCGGATTTGAGATTCACTTGTGTTGGGAAATTTCCACCACCATAAATTCCCTCGCCTGCCATTTTCCTCTGTGCATAGAGAATGGCGTCTCATGCCTAGCAAGGTTTATTTCTCTTTTTTCCCATTTTTTTTTTCAAACGAGGAATCTCCTTGTGCCGCATTTTGTTCTCCGTTATTGGGATGTTCTGCAACTCTAATGAACAACTGTTCTTATCACAGTTCCAGTCATCACGTCTGTAATTATGCAATTAACCCAACCCCCCACCCCTCTCACCATTGGTTCAGAATAATAAAAAATCATAATATGGTTGAGGGATTATTTTTTCTTTTTTCCCCAGCACGGATGAAGGAAGAGAGAGAGAGAGAAAAAAGAAGAAAGCAGGATTCGTTCGCTCGACGCAGGAGGGAAATTAATACGCTGTAATAGCGTCCTCTGTTCGTTTATTCGTTCAAGCATGAAGATTGCTATTTTCGTTTCTTTTTTTTCTTTTTAGTCCCCCTTGGGTAGCGGAATCTCTTTATTAATTCACTGATGCTATTTTCAAGTGGTATCATATATCAGTTATTTCTACAGAATATACAAAATGCTTCGTGTTACGGTAATTTATTGATATGATTTTTGATGTGTTTAATCATTTTCACTGCGGATGGATTGAGTAACCACGTATATATATATATATATATATATATATATATATATATATATATATATATATATATATATATGTATATATATTCCTATGAGTGCATGGGGAAATGAAACACGATAAGTTCCCAAGTGCACTTTCGTGTAATAATCACGTCATCAGGGGAGATGCACGGAAGGAATATAACAGTCTGTTGATATACAACGAAGAGACGTAGCTTTGACACCATTTGGTAAACTGAGGTTCTTTTGTGTGCTATTTGTTCATCGGTGTTCCCACATGCCTGCAGTCTTGAGAAACCCACGTATTGATGAAAATAATGACGATCTCAGCATCCAGTCTCTACGGTGGTGGTGCGAGCGTATACGATCAGGGGACACACACACAGCACATACCGTGTGATTGGTAGATGGACGTTCTTCTGTGCGAGTTGTGTGGTTTAGCCACAGGACGTGCATGCAGGTGGTGGATGTTGATCTGTGTGAGGGTGTAGTTAAGACACAGGAGGAGCCTCGTATAGCTGGTGTGCTTTGGTGCTGAGTGTTGAGTGAGTGTGGCCGGGGATAAAGGGACAGACTCGTCCACCAGATCGAAGATTACGTTTGTGAAAGGGGTCGTGGGGAGACGAGGTAGAAATGGCGCATCCTCGACCTGGGTTAGGGGTCATTAGTGGCATACTGCAGGACGTGTATGTAACTCCCTCGTGGATGGTTAGAATAAGGTAAATGATGAGAGCTGTGAGGACAGACAGTATACACAACATTATAAAGTAGTATGGTTGTGGAGAAAGTTCAAGGTATGGAGGACCCACGAAAGGCAATCACGCACACACACGCACACACACACCCACCCACCCACCCACCCACACACACACACACACACACACACACACACACACACAACGGCAATAGTAATGACAGTATGATAACCTCACCATCAAATCGCATTGAACTTTTAAGTCCGTGACCACTGGGAAAGCCTGCTGTTAACTTGACATCCACGCTGTCAACTACCAGCCTCTGAAAGTTATATCTCTCAACACAAAGGCAACTTCCTCCATTCCCACAAAGTTGAATGGTAATGCGAGACCCTCTGCCGTATTACTGCACACTCCCACTTAATTTGCCGACCCTGAGCTGAGGCGACTTGAGATCCCTCCTGCCACTCTCCTCTCTGTCTATAAAGCCTTGGCCACCAGGCCTTGCAAGGCGCCCCCCAGGACGACCCGTGCTCAATCTATGGCAGGGAAGGGTGATGGATGAGTCAAGGAGAGAGAGACAGTGGGCGAGAAGAGATGGTACGTAAGGGAAACGGAGGGAAAAATGATGATAACGTGGAACTTATATATATATATATATATATATATATATATATATATATATATATATACATATATATATATATATATATATATATATATATATATACATATATATATATATATATTTATATATATATATATATATATATATATATATATATATATATATATATATATATATATATATATATATATATATATATATATATTCCCTGGGGATAGGGGAGAAAGAATACTTCCCACGTATTCCCTGCGTGTCGTAGAAGGCGACTAAAAGGGGAGGGAGCGGGGGGCTGGAAATCCTCCCCTCTCAATTTTTTTTAATTTTCCAAAAGAAGGAACAGAGAAGGGGGCCAGGTGAGGATATTCCCTCAATGGTCCAGTCCTCAGTTCTTAACGCTACCTCGCTAACGCGGGAAATGGCGAATAGTTTGAAAAAAAAAAAAAAAAAAAATATATATATATATATATATATATATATATATATATATATATATATATATATATATATATATATATATATATATATATCAGTCTAGCTTTCTTTCTACCTACTTATGTCTATCTATCTATCTATCTATCTATCTATCTATCTATCTATCTATCCGTCTGTGTCTATCTATCGACATTGCTTCATGCTCATTTCTCTTGTCTCTGTCTCCCTCTTTCTCTCCATGTAACTCAGTGCGCTTCGCTCTTTTCCTCTTCTTTCTCTCCTTCTTATGCCATGATTCACAGGGTCTTTTAGCATAACTGCATTTGGCACTTCATCAACATGCGTTCCTCCTTCGCATTCCTGGAAGAGCCAAAATCACATGACGTCAAGAAAATGTTTTAACAAAATGCCGTAATAAAGTTTCAGGTGGATGGGTCGTGTCTCATATTCTTTTTCTTCTAGAACTTCATGACCAGTTAGCAAGGAAAAAGTATTACGTGTGTGGAAGTTGTATGAAGGATGCGAGAGCTAGCTAAGACACTTGCTTGTGTGTGCAATGCCTGTGGTGTCGCTGACGAAGGAGGATGGTGTCTCAACTATATATATATATATATATATATATATATATATATATATATATATATATATATATATATATTTTTTTTTTTTTTTTTTTTTTTTCTTTTTCATACTATTCGCCATTTCCCGCGATAGCGAGGTAGCGTTAAGAACAGAGGACTGGGCCTTTGAGGGAATAGCCTCACCTGGCCCTCTTCTCTGTTCCTTCTTTTGGAAAATTAAAATAAAAAACGAGAGGGGAGGATTTCCAGCCCCCCGCTCCTTTCCCTTTTAGTCGCCTTCTACGACACGCAGGGAATACGTGGGAAGTATTCTTTCTCCCCTATCCTATATATATATATATATATATATATATATATATATATATATATATATATATATATATATATATATATATATATATATATTTGCGTGCCTCCTCTATCTACATTTCAGACATGTTCAGTACATCTAAACATCATAAGGATGGTGTCTGTGTAGCCGGAAAACACTAAAGAGGATCAAACATTTTACTTTAAAAGGAATCCAGTCTGGCTCACATCCGGCTTAGTAACTACATATCTTTCAACTCATTTCCACTCGCTTCTGCCGCCTCCTACCCTCCGTACGTAATAACATGTGTGTTATGGTTCTTTTGCAGCTGGTGAGGACCGAGAGAGAGAGAGAGAGAGAGAGAGAGAGAGAGAGAGAGAGAGAGAGAGAGAAGGAAACCACAGGTAATAACACAATGTTCTTTATGAGATAGATACCAAGGTCACCGCAGCTCAGGGGGGCGACGTACTGAAGAAAGGGTAGAATTTGGGCGAGAAGTGAGCTGAGTTGAGGTAAGATGAGACATGATGTTAGCAGGAGTCCTGTGATGGTGGTGTAGGAGCAAGGATTCCTGTAGGACTGGTCCGTCGTTGCCTGGGTTTTGTGCGGCATCTTCAGGTGAGATGACATGCCAAGGCCCCGAGGACGTTGCAAGCGAAAGGGAGGAAGGATGCGTAGCCGAGGTCCCGTAGCTTGGCTGTCAGTGCAGCAGGATGGGAGGCAGATGAGGTTTCGTAATTCGGAAAGTGAGGCTTCGGTTGTCGGGTTTGGACTCTCAGGAAAGAGGCACAGCTTATATGCCGTCGGGACTGCGGTGGTAAAGTTGATGATGTCCCACGGGGTCCTTGTTGGCAAAGAGTGGAAGCAGAATCGACTGGAGAAGGGTTTGTTACTCTCTATGGTCTCCTCTTGGGGATGGTGAGCACAGAGTCTCAATGCTGAAGGGTTTAGGCTCCAGAAAGGCGCACTTGTGGTCCAAGTCAAACTGGCTGATCTAATTGGCTGACTGCGCTCATGCCCGGGTATATCTGAGGGAGGCTAGGTCAGCCACGCCGATAGTGTTAACTGTGCGGGCGTCGCCTTTAAGTCATTATGGTTGGCCGTTGGGGAATTATAAAGGAATATTAGCGGGAGTCTGATATGGCTAGGCCTCCCGGTAATGAATATTAATGTCGCTTACCTGATCGGTGCCTGGCCTGTGACCTTCCTTAATAATTCACAAGGGTTAAATGAATCTCAGCTGACTGATGAATGATTTGAGCGAGCCCGTTATGATACTGGCAGTGAGAGTGAATTCACAGAGAGGCAAGGCGTTGTGGAGCGACAGTGAGAATGGGACCTAAACCTCAATCCTTGTTGAGGATATGTTTAACCTCGTGTCAGATTAACATGTTAAGGGGAATAAGGATGAATGTCTTCGACACCATACCTTTGTCGATACAGTGTTTCGGTATCAGTAACTCATTTTAGCAACTGGGTATCTTTGTACTTTATTTGGAAGTACGACTTTTGGGTATTTTTCGGTATACTATTCTGAAACTGGCACACATGTCGATCCAAACGGCACCAACGAACTATTATCATTTCATGTATCGCTCTAACTGTTAGATAAACCATACTTTCTCCAGTCTCCTGACACTCTTCTTCAGGAACTTATGCTTACTGATACTCGCATACCGTCGCTTATGTTCATCACTGCTTGTATGTTCTTCCTCGCTATTTCTCTGCCGCTCGTGTCCTGGTCTTCCTACACACCAGATCATATCACAACGGTCCACTTTTACCTCATTTTTCTGGTGTGGGTTGTGCTGGCCTGCACGTGAGGAGGAGGTCTTGCTCGTCTGCACGTGAGGAGCAGGTCTTGCTCGTCTGCACGTGAGGAGCAGGTCTTGCTCGTCTGCACGTGAGGAGCAGGTCTTGCTCGTCTGCACGTGAGAATACTGTTCATATTGGCCTGCAAATGACGACATAAGTAGCAGTATGTGTCACGTTAGGCTACAGGCTGAGCAGGCTTGTGTAAGTGAGGTGTATATGTATGTTATTTTGGCCTACACATTAGTATTGTTGGCCCTGCTGGCTTGTATGTGGACAATGTGATTTAATCTAGTTTGCCTAAGAAGGTTATACGTTACACCAGCTTGCGTCTCGGAGTGCTGGGGTCATGATAGCTTACGCAGTGGGCTATAAAGTTGGTCTGGCCCGCTCATGTGGGCAGAGGTCGTGACGAACGGCACAAAGGGATAAACACAAGCATGTGAGTTATGAGGGCCCACTTCATCATCCTCCTCACTGGAGGGGAGCCACACGCCAGCACTCACACTCCCTCACATTATAGCAACTCCACATCATTGCACACCCTAACATTATGGTAACTACGCATCATTGCAACGGTTGCTCTGACCTCTCATTCACAAGCCGTTTCAATCATCGAGAATAGATCTGTTCAAAAGTTCCTGAACTGTTATTATACAAAGAAACAGCACTTTAACTTGAGATCTTGGTGAAGGAAGAACATATAGTCACACTCTGGTTTGGAGATATCGAAAAAAACAAAATATAAACACTAGCCTTATGGCTCTGTCTGATTGCTGTAGCCATTCCATCAGCACTGAGCTGCCCTGAACAGAGAGAAAGAAAATCGCTCGCGTTGCCTTACATAAACCGGTCAATATAGAGAAAACGTTCCATCGACACATTCTGCATCGCTGGGCATTATATCACACCCCCAGACTTAAGATTACAGTACTTAAGGTCCTTACATTGATTGATTAGTCATCCGTGGCTCTCCTGAAATAAGAGGGGAAAAGAAAAGAAGATGAATGAAGAACATTATGGGGAAAAATAGCACGCCTTTCTCAGGCTGGCAGAACAGAGCCTGAACCATTCTATCGACAAGGAATCCCCGACACTCTAAGGCTTATGATGCCATTATGTCTACTGTCATTTCTAACCACGTATGGGATCTGAGCCTTTACGATGAAGTATCAGTTGCGCTACATTGTTTTCTTTACGTCTATGAATCTCAGGGGACCACATCGACCCCTTATGGAGTTACGTGATGCCGACCATCTCGTATCATGCTTAGACCACGACTCTCTCTCTCTCTCTCATCTCTCTCTCTCTCTCTCTCTCTCTCTCTCTCTCTCTCTCTCTCTCTCTCTCTCTCTCTCTCTCCCTCCCTGTTTCCTACCTACTTCTATAGAGGACAGAGGAAGGAGAGGGAGGGTGAGGGAGGGAGGGAGCCGCTATATGCTGGTGTTTGATATGTTATTTACTAGCGCTAGATCGCAGCTGCTGTGTACACACAGTCGCCAGGTCTGTAGGTTGAGCACTGACACTCAGCTTACAGTCAGCGACCTTTGACCTTCCTTTGATGTAGGGCGGCCTGGGATGAACCTATGTCATGGCAGCCTCAATATATGTATATGTGGAATGGATGATATGTATATGTATGTATATGTGCGTGTAGGGGCGTATATATATATATATATATATATATATATATAGGTATAAGTTTGTTGAGTATTCCTGGTAAATTATATGGGAGGGTATTGATTGAGAGGGTGAAGGCATGTACAGAGCATCAGATTGGGGAAGAGCAGTGCGGTTTCAGAAGTGGTAGAGGATGTGTGGATCAGGTGTTTGCTTTGAAGAATGTATGTGAGAAATACTTAGAAAAGCAAATGGATTTGTATGTAGCATTTATGGATCTGGAGAAGGCATATGATAGAGTTGATAGAGATGCTCTGTGGAAGGTATTAAGAATATATGGTGTTGGAGGCAAGTTGTTAGAAGCAGTGAAAAGTTTTTATCGAGGATGTAAGGCATGTGTACGTGTAGGAAGAGAGGAAAGTGATTGGTTCTCAGTGAATGTAGGTTTGCGGCAGGGGTGTGTGATGTCTCCATGGTTGTTTAATTTGTTTATGGATGGGGTTGTAAGGGAGGTAAATGCAAGAGTCCTGGAAAGAGGGGCAAGTATGAAGTCTGTTGGGGATGAGAGAGCTTGGGAAGTGAGTCAGTTGTTGTTCGCTGATGATACAGCGCTGGTGGCTGATTCATGTGAGAAACTGCAGAAGCTGGTGACTGAGTTTGGTAAAGTGTGTGGAAGAAGAAAGTTGAGAGTAAATGTGAATAAGAGCAAGGTTATTAGGTACAGTAGGGGTGAGGGTCAAGTCAATTGGGAGGTGAGTTTGAATGGAGAAAAACTGGAGGAAGTGAAGTGTTTTAGATATCTGGGAGTGGATCTGTCAGCGGATGGAACCATGGAAGCGGAAGTGGATCATAGGGTGGGGGAGGGGGCGAAAATTTTGGGAGCCTTGAAAAATGTGTGGAAGTCGAGAACATTATCTCGGAAAGCGAAAATGGGTATGTTTGAGGGAATAGTGGTTCCAACAATGTTGTATGGTTGCGAGGCGTGGGCTATGGATAGAGATGTGCGCAGGAGGATGGATGTGCTGGAAATGAGATGTTTGAGGACAATGTGTGGTGTGAGGTGGTTTGATCGAGTAAGTAAGGTAAGGGTAAGAGAGATGTGTGGAAATAAAAAGAGCGTGGTTGAGAGAGCAGAAGAGGGTGTTTTGAAATGGTTTGGGCACATGGAGAGAATGAGTGAGGAGAGATTGACCAAGAGGATATATGTGTCGGAGGTGGAGGGAACGAGGAGAAGAGGGAGACCAAATTGGAGGTGGAAAGATGGAGTGAAAAAGATTTTGTGTGATCGGGGCCTGAACATGCAGGAGGGTGAAAGGAGGGCAAGGAATAGAGTGAATTGGAGTCATGTGGTATACAGGGGTTGACGTGCTGTCAGTGGATTGAATCAAGGCATGTGAAGCGTCTGGGGTAAACCATGGAAAGCTGTGTAGGTATGTATATTTGCGTGTGTGGACGTGTGTATGTACATGTGTATGTGGGGGGGGGGGGGGTTGGGCCATTTCTTTCGTCTGTTTCCTTGCGCTACCTCGCAAACGCGGGAGACAGCGACAAAGTATAAAAAAAAAAAAAAAAAAAAAAAAAAAAAAAAAATATATATATATATATATAAAGCAAGAAACTAACTTCATTTATCCACTCGTACGTAAACCATAATTAATAATGACATTGAAACAGACGTCGAGAACTTGGTATTCCGTCAGTCAGGCAAATCTACCATCACAAACTTTGTAAGACTGTTTCTTAATTTGTCTAAATCAGTCATGTCTCATCTTGAACTTTAGTGGTGAGGAGAGGGGAAGAGAAGCTTCAGTGGGAAGGGTAAAGCGAGGTTCTTGATGTGTGTGTGTGTGTGTGTGTGTGTGTATGTGTGTGTGTGTGTGTGTGTGTGTGTGTGTGTGTGTGTGTGTGTGAGGAAGGGAGAGAGGAAGGGTGTGTATGTATGTGTACCTGTGTGAGGGAGGAAGGGTATGTGTGTGTGTGTGTATGTGTGTACCTGTGTGAGGGAGGGAGGGAGGGAGGGTGTGTATGTATGTGTACCTGTGTGAGGGAGGAAGGATGTGTGTGTGTGTGTGTGTGTGTGTGTGTGTGTGTGTACCTGTGTGAGGGAGAGAGGGAGAGAGGGTGTGTATGTATGTGTACCTGTGTGAGGGAGGAAGGGTATGTGTGTGTGTGTGTATGTGTGTACCTGTGTGAGGGAGGGAGGGAGGGAGGGAGGGTGTGTATGTATGTGTACCTGTGTGAGGGAGGAAGGGAGGATGTGTGTGTGTGTGTGTGTGTGTGTGTGTGTGTTTCGTGGTCACCTCACTGAAGACGGATGGCGGGAGCATCTCTTGTAGAACACCGGCCGTTGTCCAATCTCGCGGGTGATTGCCCACTGTCCACTTGTGTGTGCTGTTTAAAGGCTATCAGTGAGTTAGTTGGAGAAAGGATCTGTCACTTTTTTTCCTTTCTCTCTGTTTCCTCTTATATTTCTTTCTTTCCTTTTTTTGTCTCTGTTTTTTCTGTCTTTTTTGCGATCACTCTTTGTTCCATCGTCTCTCTCTCTCTCTCTCTCTCTCTCTCTCTCTCTCTCTCTCTCTCTCTCTCTCTCTCTCTCTCTCTCTCTCTCTCTCTCTTCCTTCCCCTTCCCCCCCCGCCATTCACTCGCTCCAGTATTTCACACCAAGACATAGAAATATAAGAGAAGAAAATGAATACAGTACAAACAGACTTTGCACAAACACTCAGTTGAGGAGCAAGTTCTTCACACATCAGAGTGTTCCTCTCTCTCTTTCTCTCTTTCTCTCTCTCTCTCTCTCTCTCTCTCTCTCTCTCTCTCTCTCTCTCTTCTCTCTCTCTCTCTCTCTCTTAAAACGTCTTGTCAACCGTTAAAAAGGATTCGCTGTAGCGAGAGAATGGCCGACGCGAACGCAAACAAGATGAAAGAAATGAATGTTTTTTTTCTTATTCTTCTTTTCGTGGCTTGTTTGCCTGCGGTTCGTCATGTGCAGACGAGTCTTATTCTTTTAGGATATTTCATCGTTCTTTTAGAATATCTCAAAGATGATCTTTTTCTTTTTCTTTATCTCAAAATTTCGTCGTGTCGTTCACTATGGTATTATCAAAGAAGAGTTACAGCACGTGTCGTTTCATATATTCATAACCTATCAACACATATATTTGATATGTAAGAAGCTGTATATGATATATGAGAAGCTGTATATGTGATATATAAGCAGGTAACAGCACATACAACTACGTAAAAATCTATGTGAGATAAGTAAAATAGTTATGGCTAAATGTAGCGATGTTGTTTATTATTCTTTTATTTCATAAAAAAACAAACATAGAAATCCTTTTCTCGCCTCGTATCACGTAGGAGAGATCCTTTTCTCGTATCACGTAGGAGAGATCCTTTTCTCGTCTCGTATCTCGTAGAAGATATCCTTTTCTCGTCATGTGTCTCGTAGGAGAAATCCTTTTCTCGTCTCGCATCACGTAGGAGAAATCCTTTTCTCGTATCACGTAGGAGAAATCCTTTTCTTGTCTCGTATCTCGTAGGAGAGATCCTTTTTTCGCCTCGTATCACGTAGGAGAAATCCTTTTCTCGTATCACATAGGAGAAATCCTTTTCTCGTCTCGCATCTCGTAGAAGAAATCCTTTTCTCGTCTCGCATCTCGTAGAAGAAATCCTTTTCTCGTCTCGCATCACGTAGGAGAAATCCTTTTCTCGTCTTGTGTCTCGTAGGATCCCCTTTAAGGCAATTACATTGCGAACACCCTGTATACCTGGAGGAGCATCTTGAGAGAGCCAAGTTGCTGATCCTCTTAGGCTGGCTGTCGCTCTCAGTCTCCCCCCCCCCCCTCCAGGGGACAGATGTGGAGTCCTGATCTAAAAACAATTCCTCTGATACCGGAGACGCGTCTCCCCTGAGCAAGGCCAACCCTTGGCCTTGCTTACCTTCCCACCCTCCTCTTCCCTCCTCCAGCCAGCCACCCATTGACTGGCGGGGTCATCGAAGACCCTCGCCTTCTGTAGAGAGGGAGGGATTGGCACGCTGATGGGATTCACAAAATCGTTCATCATTCCCGAAACTTTCACTGCTCTGTGATTCTGATTTTGCTTCTCAACTCGTCTATATATGTGAGAGTTTCCCCTATTGGTGCCTACAGTATGTGTGTGTATTCGTGATACATAGGTAAACGTAGATGTTTCTTTCTCTGTTGAGTGCTTACCTTCCCATGGGGCTCTTCCTCCAAGGTGAGACTCGGGTGTGATCATACGGTGATTGTTCGAGTATGAGGCGCCCCATTTACCACACAGCCTACCTCTTCAGTCATGAGGAGTGTGCCTTCCAGGAAGGTGGATGGAGTAGGATGTTCCCCAGGTGACCTTCACCGTAATAGTTTCCTGTGTTCGAACAATATCGAAAACAGTAAATCGAAAATGAATTCACGTAAATATGTAACGAAAGGATTTTCCAGAAGGCACCCTTGAAATGTGAGGGGACGAGAGTGGTTTGATTATGGAGCAGTGAATTATGAGAAGGAAATAGATAATTTGAGTATCACAGACCGTTAAGTGTGGCGAGGTTTTGGTGTGTGGCTGTGCGGGAAAAGTGCAGGGCATTGGAAGTGTAAGTGTTCAGTGTCTTCGTTATGGCATGATGGGTCGTTTGATATGATGAAATGGTGTTTGTATTGTTGAAGCCATGGTTGGTGTCCAGAGCGAAGACTGGCACGGGTAACTCGTGTATGTCTAGGGAGCGTAGTTTCTCAAGGGTAACATGTCCGGCGAGGTGGTCTTTCAAGATTGGGTTGGGAGGATGGTTGTTTGGTGCTTCTCGGGGCTCATATCAGTGTGTTTTTGTTTTGCCATTGTTGTGTTTGTCGAAGTAAGGGGAGAGGAGGGAGTATCGGTAGAAGTTTCTAAAGAGTTCATTTCCTATATTTTTCTAAAGTAGAAACCTGGTTTTATTTTACAAACCAATGGCTCTGATTCCCGTCTCTTGACTCCAATTTTCCTCCTGGACTCAGTGTCTCATCTTTGACTTAACACCCTCGTCTTCGACCGAATCTAGTCTTCGGCTCAGGTACATATAACCCTCTTTGGAGCTCAGACCTATACCAATCATGAATCCCCTATACAGTATTTACGTCGTGCAGACTTGAAGAGAATTTCTTAATCATCTGGATACATCTTTACCCCGATTGAAAAGAAAAGAAAAGACTAAAAAATAGAAGAGAAAGAAAAGGATCCTCGTGACTTGGCTGCGTCTTCGTAAACATTTTCTTTTTCTCCTTTCATCATCCACAGGGGTAGTTCCCTCCCCCCCCTCCCATCCCCTATCTCCCCAGCCCCCCACCCATCTCCCACCCCCCCTTCGGGATTTCTGCTGGAGACTTGCCAGGCAGTCTGCCTATCCCACGGGAAAAGTTGACTTTCCCGTTGCTATCTCACCACCGCTTGAGAGAGAGAGAGAGAGAGAGAGAGAGAGAGAGAGAGAGAGAGAGAGAGAGAGAGAGAGAGAGAGAGAGACACACACACGCACACACACACCCTCCAGAAGTCTCTCTGTCTGTCTGTCTGTCTCTCTCTCTCTCTCTCTCTCTCTCTCTCTCTCTCTCTCTCTCTCTCTCTCTCTCTCTCTCAAGCGGCCGGTCTAATACATATCCCAGAGACCCGCGATGACTTTTCAAGGACAAATTTATCCGTCGCTTACCTAAGAATAATTTGATTTTCAGTCTTTATTTTTTTCCCTGTACTTCCTCAGAGTTCTCTCCTCTTCCTGTGATGAAGTTTCCTCAGGTTTTTTGACAACTTCAGCGAATTAATATGATCGCTCTTGTGTGGACGAAATGAAAAGCCGACGACAGAAACGCCCATTAGGCTCGTCCAGTCAATTGCACTTTTTACCTCACTCACTTTCCCCATTTTCTCTCCATCTGATGTATCTGTGTAGAGTAATGGAGGGAACACAAAAGAGATGGTCATTGTCTTCCTCACTGTTCGTATATCAACGAATCTCTCTCCGTCTTGCCCTGTACCCATACATTGCCTCGCCATGTCATTCGTGATAAAGAATGACGTCAGTGCCCACTGTATGAGTATCTGTCACGTCATTCGTGATAAAGAATGACGTCATTGCCCACTGTATGAGTATCTGTCTATGGTTCTGTTTCTGTGCCTCTGTGTCTACATACCTGTGTAGAGGTATCTTTCACGCACATATTCTTATGAGCTCCACAGTTTACAGACAAGATGCCAAAGCTTTGAACTACTCTTCATTGGTGAACGATATCTTAACAATTTACCAGTTACGGTGACTGAAATCAATATTTTAGATATGTTTAAGATTAAACTTGATGAATGTTAGCTTCAAAACCGCGGCTGACAGTTTTTAAGCCATCTCTTTGACTTGGATTTTCTTTTCTTTTTACAGGTTTTCCTCCTTGTAGCATCTGTATGCCTTTCTCCTCTCACTCTCCTAAACTACGAATTTCTGAACTATTCCACTATGACATACAGCCTATTTCAGACCCAAGGATTTGTTACAATTTGTTTTCATTTGAATTTTCTGTGAATATCTACAACACAAATGACAGATAAATATGTCATCTTTTACTCGGAGAGATTGTGTCTAGTCTGTATAGATCTTGCGCCTTCCAACACTGTAGTCTCGAACGCTAGCTCAAATGCGTTGAGTTTCCCCATATAGAAAAAAAAAGGACATCCACTCACAACTCACCTTCGTTCATCGCTGGTTACTGTGTTAGCTGGCGTTCCCATGCCACGACCATCTGGTGGTCCGTTTTTCTCACGCGTGTCGTCACTGTAGACATCATCTATACAGCCAGACTGTTCCCTATACATAGGTTATCTGGTCCTGGCTGACGTTCTAGCCCACCGCGGCTCGTACCTTGACACCAGAGCTCAGAGCGTTGGTTCGTAGTGTCGTCTGAAGTTTCTGTCTTCTGTCAGTTCAGCCAGGTGTACAAGTGCGGATATCGAATTAGTAAACTCTGCCAAGGCCGCCGGATCTCTAAGATGTTCTGTGGCAACTGTGGTTATGTGTCCTGGGTTTGTTCGCTGGTAGGTTGTGCGTTGATGGTCTGTGGCACCTGTGGTTATGTATCCTGGGTTTGTTCGCTGGTGGGTTGTGCTGCGTTGATGGTCTGTGGCACCTGTGGTTATGTATCCTGGGTCTGTTCGCTGGTGGGTTGTGCGTTGATGGTCTGTGGGAACTGTGGTTATGTATCCTGGGTCTGTTCGCTGGCGGGTTGTGCTGCGTTGATGTTCTGTGGGTACTGAGGTGATATATCCTAGGTCTGTTCGCTGGTGGGACGTGCGTTGATGGTCGGTGGGTAATGAGATTAAGTATCCTGGGTCTGTTCGCTGGCGGGCTGTGCGTTCTCATTGTACTCAGGGTGTACCATGACTCTGGCGTATTATTAGGTTCGTTGAGATGGTTATGCGCCATGAGTATCCATGCTAAGTGATGAATCCATTCTCTGTCTATCTGTCTGTCTGTTTGTCTGTCCGTCTGTCTGGTAGGTACCAAGTGAGGGGCAGCCACCAACCAAAGAGAGAGAGAGGTATTGCCGGTACGACCCGCTTGGGTATATCGTCGATGGACAAGAGTTTGGCAGTGGTATGGGCCAACATTCAGGGCAGATGAGCCCGGTCTGTCTGAGTGACAGACCACAGACGAAAGTTTGCAGTCATTAAGATCCGTGTCTCCCCACTCCACTCCAGCTATCCACCCGCACTCACCACCACTCACCACCACTACTCACCACCACCACTCACCACCACAACCCCAAAGCCTGCACCGCTTCTGCGTGGGTCTTCCTCAAGGGGGGGACCCAAGGAAGACCACTCGGGACGATGTTTGACAGAAGTCGCACCCCGTCCGGTAATTGATGGTTCCAAGAACGGACCATTATCATGGCATATTTTTTTTTTTTGGTATCCTGCTTGTTGGCGAGACAGGAGAGAGGTGGAGGGAGGGAAAGGAAAAAAAAAAAAGCCCCCAAAAACGCGGGGTGATTAATTGCCTGTGGGGTTGGCCTCGGTGCCCGTCAGTCGATCAACACGAGGACAGTAAAAGAGACAGGGATGCTAGACAAAGGTAAGCTTGGGTACGAGGGGAAAACACCGAGCCACACTCGACCACCTCCTCCTTTCCTTGTTCCTCACCCACGCCAGACGGTATTTTCGAATAACCTTTAAGAAAAAAAAAAGAAATATGAGTAATCGGGTGATGATACATCAAGAATGTACTTCGCTCGCTTTGTAATCATAGTGAACAGTCCTATGACCTTCCAAGACCTTTCAACCTAGATATAAGAAACCACAACAACAGTTCATGCAGTAAGGTCGGCTCCTGGGCTTAGTACGAGTTTCATGGCGTTATGTGATGCCATGTTCTGGGCGCCTTGAGACAAATAGAGACAGACAGACAGAAGGACCAGATCAAAAGCTCTGTCCACAGCGTCATATGAACTATACCTTATCTATTCTTAAAGGAAACGTTTTGCAAGTATGTATGACTTTTTTTAAGTGGTACTTACATAAGTGTGGCAGATCCATGATATCTTTAAATATGGTGAAAAAACGAGGTTTAAATGTGTTGAACACATTGATATTTAACAAGACCTGAGATCTAACAATTTCTTTGTTCAGAATAAGTTAATAGAAAATCAAATTATTCCTTTTGTCTTTTATTCTCCCCGTCTGTCTGTTGCCGTAGGTGTCATCATAATTGTGAGGTGTAGAAGACCCAGTGTCATCATACATGTGAGGTGTAGAAGAGCCAGTGTTATCATACATGTGAGGTGTAGAAGACCCAGTGTCATCATACATGTGAGGTGTAGAAGAGCCAGTGTTATCATACATGTGAGGTGTAGAAGACCCAGTGTCATCATACATGTGAGGTGTAGAAGAGCCAGTGTCATCATACATGTGAGGTATAGAAGACCCAGTGTCATCATACATGTGAGGTGTAGAAGACCCAGTGTCATCATACATGTGAGGTGTAGAAGACCCAGTGTCATCATACATGTGAGGTGTAGAGGACCCAGTGTCATCATACATGTGAGGTGTAGAAGACCCAGTGTCCTCCTCCTCTGGGTTTCGTAGCCGACCCAGCTAAGACAAGAGAGGCAGAACGTGCCAAACTCGGCCAGATTTGTCCTTAGGTCGCCAAGGGGGGGAAATAAATATATATGAATAAGGGTCGCGTCGAGAGGGGAAACGTGGAGATGGCTAGTGGATAAGGGATTAAATGGATGAAGATGAGGCGGAAGAGACAAGAACGGGGTGTGGGATGAGGGGGGTTGAATTGAGGTGAGGTAGGACGGTGTTGAGGCAGAGTGAGGTTTAGAGAGGGAGCGACGTGGGTAAGTTGGGACAAGGTGAGGTAAAATGGGATAGAATAGGATAGAGTCGAATGGTGTGAGGATGAAAAAAGGGAAGAATAACAGGATGGTACACACACACACAAACACACACACACACACACACACACACACACACACACTTGATCGCTATTTCCTGCATCAGCGAGATTATGCTAGGAACAGATGAAGAAAGGCCCGACGCGCTCACATCCATTCTTTAGCTGTCGCGTGCAGTGTACCGAAACCACAGCTCCTTATACATAAGTAAGCCTCACAGACTTTTCCATAGTTTACCCTGGACGCTTCACATACCCTGGTTCTGTCCATTGACATCACGTCGACCCCTGTATACCATTTCGTTTCGACTCACTCTATCCTGTGCACCCTTTTCACCCTCCTGCATGTTCAGACCCCGATCACTCTTTTATCTTTTTCACTCTACCCTTCCATTTCCAATTTGGTCTCCCGCTTCTCCCTGTTTCCTCCACTTCTGAAACATAGATTCTCTTTGACAGCCTATCCTCACTCATTCCTTGTTAGTTTTCTTTGACCAAACTTTAACAGCATATTCTAATTTTGTTCTAATGTAGATAAATACGTGTTTAACTGCTTCATGTACCATTCTGGTTGTTTAATCATTGTTATCAACGTATATATGTTTGGATCGTTAGATTCTTTTGAGGAATCTGATAATATCAACACCAGTATGAAATTCCTACGTACAGTAACTCGCCACATTATATACAATTAGAATGTGTCGTTTTCCACTTGTTGTTAATAAGGGTGCATGATTATTATTCGTGATTAATATGTGTGTTACGAGGAGAGAAAACGTTTTATACTCGCGTTGCTCCGTCCCTTAACCATGTATATTACCCTATTTTCTCTCCTGTGTGTGTGTGTGTGTGTGTGTGTGTGTGTGTGTGTGGTGTATGAAGGTAAGGTGAGGAGTGCGTGTTAATACACAGGGAGAGAGCAAGGGGTGTGGGTCAGGTAGTAGGGAGGTAGTGGCACCAGGACACGTCAAGCGTACAGTACAGCGCCAGCGCGCCCCCTTGGGCCCACCCGCGCCCTCCCTCCTTCCCCCTTCGCAGTTCTTCCATCTACCGTCCTCGCCACCAGCAGCGCCAGGGTCGACCTTAGGACACACTTGTTGCCAACAACACCTGTTGCCATGACCCACACCACCACCACCAGGGTTTTGGTCTCTCTTTCCCCCGTCGTTCGCATTTCGTCTGTCTCCCTCATTGTCAGACTATACGTTCCTCTGTGTGTGGAGGACAGTAAATGCCATCACCAGCACCAACAACTCCTCACTGGAACATCCTTCCCCTCTACATCTTCTCCCATCTACACCATCTGTACATTTACGCCACCTCCTCCTCTTTTTTTCTACACATACGCCTATCTTCTACATCATCCCTTCCCTTCTGTAGCAGCAATCATCCCCCTCTCCTTCTACAATACCCCTCCTTTCTACATGACGCTCTTCCCTCTACATCATCTACACTGTGCCCTTCTACATGACGCTCTTCCCTCTACATCATCTACACTGTGCCCTTCTATATGATCTCTTCCCTCTACATCATCTACACTGTGCCCTTCTACATGACTCTCTTCCCTCTACATCATCTACACTGTGCGTGCCCTTCGTTTTACAATGTCTTTCCCCTAAATCATTCGTATCCTTTACGAGAACCCATCTTCAACACCATCCCCACCTTCTACATCACTCTTTCCTCTACACACCAGCTGCGCCTTCTACACCCACCCCCATCTTTTTGAATTACCCTTTCCCATCAACACCACCCCACCTCCCCTCTGCACCACCCTTACTTTTTACATAATCCCTCCCTTCTCCCATCACCTTCCTTTCTACGTCACTCCTCCTTCTACGTCACCCCTCCCTTCTACACCAACCCTCCCTCATCCTCCTTATCATATTCGCCTAAGCTCTATTCCCCGCGCCCCACTGTTCACCATCACCATCCTCCTCATCATCACCATCATCACCATCATCATCACCACCATCACCATCACCATCACCATCATCACCACCATCGTCACCATCATCATCATCCACTTTCGTCGTCCCTCGCCACCCTGGCCCTGCACACGACCACTGTTAATAAACCATAAATTCCATCAGGGAGTCGGCACTTCCGTCCATTGTGACGACGATCAATAATTCAGTGAGACGGGCAGCAAGCTGCGTTACTGATCACACACACACACACACACACACACACACACACACACACACACACACACACACACACACACACACGGAGCACTGGTGACCCGTTTTTAGTCGTTGCCTGCTATAGTGGGGGGTAGGGGTGACCTGGGTTATAATGATGTGTTGTTGTGGTGTTGACCTGGATATGGTAAGTGACCTCTGCTATGGTGGGTACCTGTGTTGTAGTGACGTGTCGTAGTGTTGTTGACCTCTGCTGTGGTGGAGTCCTACCTGTGTTGTAGTGACGTGTCGTGGTGTTGTTGACCTGATGTGGTGTGTACCTGTGTTGTAGTGACGCGTCGTGGTGTTGACCTGATGTGGTGTGTACCTGTGTTGTAGTGACGTGTGGTGTTGTTGACCTGATGTGGTGGTGACCTGTGTTATGGTGACGTGTTATATTGTTGACCTGATGTGGTGGTGACCTGTGTTATGGTGACGTGTTATATTGTTGACCTGATATGGTGGTGACCCTTTGCTATGATGGAGACCTGGGTTATGATGATCTGATGTGGTCATAACCTCTGCTATAGTGGGGACCTCTTGTATATATATACAATCATGTGTTACAGAGTTCATCTTATGTAATATCAACACCAATATGAAATTCTTGTATACAGTTACTCATCCCACTATATACTGTCAGAATGTGTACCCTTCCTCTGTATGTTAATATCAGTAAATAATCATTATTTGTGATTAGTATTTGCATGTTAAGAATGGAGAGAACGACCATTTAATACTCGTGTTGCCCCACCCCGTCTCATATCCATGTACATACGCCTAGTATCACTCCTGTGTGTGTGTGTGTGTGTGTGGTGTACAAAGGTAAAGTGGAGAGTGCGTGTGAACACAGAGGGTGCGTGTGAACACAGAGGGTACATGTACTCAGAGTGCGTGTGAACACAGAGGGTGCGTGTACTCAGAGTGCGTGTGAACACAGAGGGTGCGTGTACTCAGAGTGCGTGTGAACACAGAGGGTACGTGTACTCAGAGTGCGTGTGAACACAGAGGGTACGTGTCCTCAGAGTGCGTGTGAACACAGAGGGCGCGTGTACTCAGAGTGCGTGTGAACACAGAGGGTGCGTGTACTCAGAGTGCGTGTAGGGGAGTCAGATGGTAAGAGAGGTAGCGACACCAGGACATAGTAACGAGATCATTACAGTCGGGGGAACCCTAGCGTCTAGGGCGGACCTGTGGACACACGTTGCCACAACCACCACCACCAGGGCGGGTCTGAGGTCACTTCTTGCCACCACAACTACCACAACCACAACCACCAGGGCGGGTCTGAGGTCACTTCTTGCCACCACAACTACCACAACCACAACCACCAGGGCGGGTCTGAGGTCACTTCTTGCCACCACAACTACCACAACCACAACCACCAGGGCGGGTCTGAGGTCACTTCTTGCCACCACAACTACCACAACCACAACCACCAGGGCGGGTCTGAGGTCACTTCTTGCCACCACAACTACCACAACCACAACCATCACCACCTCCACCACAACCACCACCAGGGCGGGTCTGAGGTCACTTCTTGCCACCACAACCACCACAACCACTACAACCACAACCACCACAACCACCACCACCACCACCAGGGCGGGTCTGAGGTCACTTCTTGCCACCACAACCACCACAACCACTACAACCACAACCACCACAACCACCACCACCACCACCAGGGTGGGTCTGAGGTCACTTCTTGCCACCACAACTACCACAACCACCACAACCACCTCCACCACAACCACCACCAAGCTGGACCAGTGCGGGGTGGTTTGGTGGGGACCTGGGTTATGGTGATGTGTTATGGTGGTAATCTGATATGGTGGTGACCTCTGCCAACCATGGGGTTGACCTGTAATCACCAGTTTGTAATTACAGTCATCTGTTTGTATAGTGGGGTGGGAGGGAGTTCTGTTCTACGTTCGTGGGGTGCCAGCGCTCTCTCTCTCTCTCTCTCTCTCTCTCTCTCTCTCTCTCTCTCTCTCTCTCTCTCTCTCTCTCCCGAGAATTCAATTTACCTGGAGCAAGATTTTTGCTATTATCCAGGAATTTTTGAGAGTTAAGAGTTAGGAGTCGTGTGAGTTATAAGTTGGCAAGTTTCATGTGTAAGATGGAGCACGTGTGTGTGTGTGTGTGTGTGTGTGTGTGTGTGTGTGTGTGTGTGTGTGTGTGTGTGTGTGTGGACTTTGGGTGTTAACATCATGACCCAGCTTGTCGTGAAAATCATTTGGAGAGGATAGTGAGGGAGGCAAAGTGTATTTTGCTCAGCATCAGAACCATCTCCTTGGACATGTCCCTCGACGTGTACTTGAGCTGCAATATACTGGAATGAGTTGGTCCTGCCACTTGGGGAGTCGCATAGAAACGATGGAGAGAGTCTAAAAGAAGGCAGCTAGAATTATACCACAATCTTGTGGTATGAGTGACAAAGAGACGCGATAATTCTTATATCTGTTGACTTTGGAAAAGAGAAGGATAAAGGGAGACATTGATGATATCTTCTGACCTTGGAGGAGAGAAGGATAAAGGGAGACATTGATGTCTGCTGACCTTGGAGGAGAGAAGGATAAAGGGAGACATTGATGATGTCTTCTGACTTTGGAGGAGAGAAGAATAAAGGGAGACATTGATGATATCTTCTGTCCTTGGAGGAGAGAAGGATAAAGGGAGACATTGATGATGTCTGCTGACTTTGGAGGAGAGAAGGATAAAGGGAGACATTGATGTCGAAACGGATTCCAAGGAGGTCACGACCACCTCGACATGGAGGAGGAGGAGGAAGAAGAGGTCCTCCTCGAAGTTACAAGAGAATCCAGAAGGCCACACTCTTGGCAGCCAGGCAGGAGAAACGTACCTTTTGGGCGAGAGAAAACACATTTCTCGAGCAGCCGAGTTGTGCACAGGTCTCGTGGAACTAGCTGAGCCACGAGGAAATAAAAGCAAGTCTCACTGGCGTGTTTACTGGACTCTGATGATAATGCAGGGTTGAGGGGGCAAGACTTCATGACTTTCAAGCATATTTATTTTTGTGTTGGCAGAGACGAGACGGCCTGCTGAGCCCTTAACCTAGGCCATCTCATGAACAATATTTTTTTTTTTCCAAAAGAAGGAACAGAGAAGGGGCCAGGTAAGGATATTCCCTCAAAGGCCCAGTCCTCTGTTCTTAACGCTACCTCGCTAACGCGGGAAATGGCGAATAGTTTGAAAAAGAAAAAGAAATATATATATATATATATATATATATATATATATATATATATATATATATATATATATATATATATATATATATATATATATATATATATATACATACATACATACATATTATAGCCTGAGCCAGGTACTCATTTAATCGACCAAACCCTAAGGGTAGATGAACAGCTGGGTTGACTGTGCACCGACCGCCGGAACCAGGATTCGAACCTGTGCGCTTGACCCCAAGCAGCCTGTAAATGCGTCTTGGCCAGGAACGTAAACCGCTACACCACGGACGTTCATATATACAAATATAGATAGACAGTTATAGATATGTAGCTACACACACACACACACACACACACACACACACACACACACACACACATACACGGTCCTCCGTGTTGTAGTGATTAGCGTTAGTGACCATGGGTCAGCACACGCCCGCCCTGGGTCGCGCCACACTTGGATTCGAATCCTGGACGTGTCAGTGAGCCTACATTCAACCCAGGTGTTCGTCCTTCCCCTCTGGGGGGGTTTGGTCGATAAATGAGTAGCTAGCCTAAGCTAGGGTGTGTGTGTGAGTATGTGTGTGTATACACGCATGGGAGCAAGGACACACTTAAGTATATATAAGTCTAAGGAACGGCACAACGCATGTGTGAAACGCTCTCCTCGTAACGCAGCGAATAGCAGTCACACACGCACTATGGATATGTACACCGTCACTCGCCAACAAACCCTTTATATCAAGAGAGTCAGTACCAGCAAAGAGGATTCTGAATTATTCTGGGCCACCAGAGGTGGGGGTTAGTGGTGGTCTGTGTTGACCGGGGTGACCAGGAGTATCCATTATTACTTCACAGGACATGCAGGGCTTAGGAACTGCCAATATATAACAACACACACACACACACACACACACACGCGAACACACAACAACAGCAGCATGTTAAGCGAAAAGAAACAGTTTCGTTTCACTGCTGGAAGTGAAGTGGATCACAAAGACCGAACGAAGGCCTGTGACTCACTGCCCGCTGAGTCAGGTGACGTGATTCGTGGACCGTCAATTTGCCGATCTTCAGCATTACTTAATTTCCCAAAGTTCTCATCAAATCAGGAAAGACCTTGGGAGACAGATGAGGCTTACGGTTTCAGTCAGGTCGAAGACTATCTCCATGTTCACTGGCGAGCTGTTAGCAAGACTCTGAGGTGGTATTAACATATATTTTCACCTTCAGCTGTAATGCAGAAGTATTATATATATATATATATATATATATATATATATATATATATATATATATATATATATATATATATATATATATATTCCTATGAGTCCACGGGGAAAATGAAACACGATAAGTTCCCAAGCGCACTTTCGTGTAATAATCACATCATCAGGAGAGACACAAGAGAGAAATATAAGTCAGTTGATATACAATCACATGTTTACCAAATGGCGTTCTAGCTTCGTCTCTTCGATATATATATATATATATATATATATATATATATATATATATATATATATATATATATATATATATATATATATATATATATATATATATATATATAAAGGGATGGTAACTGGGTATAGCAGAAAGGGACATACATAATCATACATGGGGGAGTGTGGCTGATGGTGAGCGGGAATTATTGGATTATATCCTGATTGACAGGCGTGTGAAAGGGAGACTTTTGAATGTAGATGTGCTGAGATGGGCAGCTGGTGGGATGTCTGATAACTTCTTGTTGGAGGCGAGAGTGGAACTTTGTCGAGGATATTTAGGGAAAGAAGAAATTATATGGGTGGAAAGGAGGTGGTGAAAGTGAGCGAAATTGGACAAGAAACTTGCGTGAGGAGATACCAGGAGTCATTGATTGTAGAATGGCAGAAGGTGAGTGTGAACGAAACGAGGGGAGTGGGTAAAGAATGGGAGGCAGCGCATGCATGCGCGAGAGAAGTGTGGTATGCTGAAGTTGGGCTGAAGGCTGGTGAGAAAAGGTAGTGAGCGGTGGTGGGGATGAGGAAGTTCAGTTGTTCGTGAAAGAGAAAAACGAGGCGTAAGGACGTTTTCTGCCGGGAAGGAGTGTGTGTGTGATAGGGAGATGTAAATGAGGAAGTAACATGAAGTTAAGAAGAAAATGCAGGGGCTGAAAAAGAGGGTAAATGAGAGCTGGGGTGAGAATATCGGCAAACTTCAGGGAGAATAATACGAAGAGAATAATAAAGTAGTTAGGAAACTGATAAAGAAGATGTGACGAAGATATGGAGAGTATTTTGAATGAGTATTGAATGAGGTAGATGGTCGCTTGGCTGATGTGTGGCGGAAATGCGCAAACCGAGTCATGGCAAGTTGTTTGGTGAAGAAAAAAAAGGCTGTGAAAACTTTACATAAGGTGATGTGCAGTAAAGCGGCTGGTGTGGATGGGAATACAATCAAATTTCTTGAAAAAAAAAAAAAGAGGACGACAGTGTTGTTGATTGGTTGGCTAAGAATTTCAGTGTACGTATGGCATGAAATGAGGTGCTTAAAATTTGGCGAAAAGTCTGCAATGAGTATCAGTGTATGAATGCAAGGAGAACAGATGTAAATATCCGAAATACAGAGGAATAATTGTATTGAATATGACTAGTAAGCAGTAGGAGAGAGTGGTGACTGAGTAGATGGTGGCATACACAAAACATTAGATTGGGGAGGAACAATTTGACTTCATGAGTGGTATAGGATGCGTGGACCAAGTGTTTACTTTGAGGAATCAATGTTGAGAAATATCTAGGGAAACACAAAGATTAGTATGTGTCATTTAGGGACAAAGATAAGGATTTGTATGTGTCATCTAGGTGGCAGAGATGCTTTTTGTACAGTGTTAAGAGTTTGTGGTGTAGGGAGAAAGCTGTAAGTGACAGTGAAGTTCCTTTTGATAATAGAGTAAGCGTTCGTTCGAAGAGAAAGAGCATTCTGAAGACTGTGATTATAAAAATAATTGTCTCAAACTAATTTGATTTCTTGGTTTGAATTGGTGTTTTCTCCCAGAATTTCTCGGGCTTTTCAGATGTGTGTGTGTGTGTGTGTGTGTGTGTGTGGATGGGCGTGTCGTCTATAAAGGTGTGTTAGTGAGTGTGTTCAATCAGTGTTTCGTGTGAGAGTGTGTGGGGAAGCGAGTGTGTTCAGGTACACATATGATCATCTACATATATGTAAGTTTATTGGGTCAATGACTCACGTTTTTTTTACCTTTCTCTGTGGATTTACGTCGTAGGTATTGCGTATGTACGAGACGACGCACATATCCATAGACACACGCACACACACACACACACTAACGCAAGCGCACATACGCCCACACAGATAAAGAGGATGTGAGGCGGGGGGGGGGGGGGGGGGGGGGGGGGGGACGAGAGCGAGGTCCCCTCCATATATCATGCAGTGATAAATAACAACATTGATAATTACGAGCGCCCATTCTTGCCAACGAACGCTCACACACACACACACACACACACACACACACACACACACACACACACACACACACACACACACACACAGTCAACAAGACATGATAACAGATTTCCAATTTGCCAATTTTGATCAAATGTCCCGACATATTAGTCATGTAAATTGGATCAAAAATTTCGATTATGTGAGGAGTTAGCTGATGATGCTTCCTCCCGACTGAGGTAATATACCCAGGGAGAAGAGAGTGAAATGCTATGAACGAAGTGTCAAGCTGGATGACAAATGAATTGGTTGATGGATCCGATGCGAAAGACTCGCTGACAAAGGACGTTTGAAGTAACTGTGAGTCTAGAGAATCAGGGAGAGTATATGTGGCAGTAAGAATGTTACTTGTTACTTGTTACAAAGTGCTACGTTTAGTAGACACTAGTCTCAGCACTAGTACTAGTGATCTGTACCTAGTGTTGTGTCACTAGTTAGTGGCGCCAGCCTCGTCTCTCATTGGCCTGTAGGCGCCAAATGCTATCTTGACACCAGTGTTTGGCCAGTACACAGGTAGAGTAGAAAAGATAACTAGATAAATAGATAGATAGATAGATGAATAGGTAAATAGATAGAAAGGTAGGTAGGCAGATAGGCAGGTAGGTACGTAGGAAGATAGGCAGGTAAGTAGGTAGGTAGGTAGAGAGAGAGAGAGAGAGAGAGAGAGAGAGAGAGAGAGAGAGAGAGAGAGAGAGAGAGAGAGAGAGAGCACTTACAAGACTCTGCCACTTGTCACCCAGTGTTTCATCCGTCGCTAATCTTACTGCCTCTTGCAACCTGCCTCCTCTTCCGTCACTAACTGAGTGAGTGCCTCTTCCGTTGTTACCCCCTGTCGCTTCCTCTTCCACCACTCCCCTAAACCTATCACCTATCCCATCACTGCCCCCTGGTGTCTCCTCCCTTCACAGACCTTCTCATCCTCCCTCATCTACATCATATCCTCCATCTTCGTCCGTACTTACCTGTCCACCATATCGACATCATTATTTACCCCTGTGAATTCTGGCACCAGGTTCCTCCACTCTTCCCTCCTCTCCCAGGACGCCCTTCCCGTTCCGTCATCGTACAGGAAACTGTATAAACCAGTCTATAGAACAGAGGAAGACCCTCCTCCACGTCCCCTATACACGCCTTATTTCCACTGAAGTGACTTGGTAATGTTGGCGACCTCCAAGGAGTCCCACATCTCCCTGCTGCTGGACGTAGCGCACCCTTGGGTAGCAGGAGGCTTTTAGAAAGGTCTTGGGTCACGGTCAAGGCTTAGAAATACCCACACGAGTAGGGATATCATGTTGCTGTAAGAAGATGCCTCTCTCGAAATCAGGTAATACCAGAAGTCGAATTCTGATTTTCTATATTATTTTTTTTAGTGGGGGGGCACTGTTTTTTTTTTTTTTTTCGTGCCACTACTTATTGCTTTCGGTATAAAATGTCCAGGAAAGCGGAGGCGTCTCAAGTACCATATTCACACACTTGGCTCCTCCTGTAACTGAAACATGTTTCTAGAAATGCTTGCGAGTGAGAGAGAGAGAGAGAGAGAGAGAGAGAGAGAGAGAGAGAGAGAGAGAGAGAGAGAGAGAGAGAGAGAGCGCTCGTCGGCTGCTGGATCTATTGGGAGAGAGAACTATTAACTTTAACAATGGCAACACCCCCCCAAAATAGCAACGCTGTACTCCTGGTTCCATCCAATCAGCGTATCGAGCTGTTCTTACTTCTCGACATCTATTTTTTTTCTCCCCCCACCTGGGGGAACATTTACTTATTGAGAATTAATTGACTGACATTTTCAGGTCAACGAAATCCTTTGTGAGTTGTAGACACAGAGGTCTACTTTGTTGACTAACATTCAAGGAATTTGAATTGTGACGTATAATGCATTTGTATGTGTGTGTGTGTGTGTGTGTGTGTGTGTGTGTGTGTGTGTGTGTGTGGGTTGTGTGTGTGTGTGTGGGAGTGGTGTCTCGTCAAAGGATTCTACATTTCCCTGCTACTGGAAGTAGTGCAACTTTGAACGAAGGGACCCGGGTAACAGCAGGACTCTTTTCATGATATATATCCCTCATCCTTCTCCGCCGACCCCTGTGTTAGCGAGGTAGAACTACAGGAACAGATGAAGGCAGGCCGCATTCGCTGACATCCTTTGTGTAGCTGTCATGTGCAATGCACCTGAACCACAGCTCCCTATCCACAACCAGGCCCCACAGACCTTTCCCTGGTTTCCCCTGCGCTTCACATGCCCTGGTTCAGTCCATTGATAGCACGTTGCCCCCATTATATCACATTGTTCCATTTCACTCGATCCCGTGCATGCCTTTCACCTTCTTGTATGTTCAGGCCCCGACCACTCAAAATATTTTTCAGTCCATGCTTCTGTCTCCTGTTTGGTTTGCCCAATTATTATTGTAATTATTATCATTATTATTATTATTATTATTATTATTATTATTATTATTATTATTATTATTATTATTATTATCATTATTATCATTATCATTACTATTATTATTATTACTATTATCATTGTTATCATTACCATTATTATAATTATTGTTATTATTATTATTGTTATTATTATTATTATTATTATTATTATTATTATTATTATTATTGTTGTTGTTGTTATTATTATTACTACCACTAATACTACTACTATTCCTACAACTGCTACTACTACTATTGCTACTATCATTACCATTATCCTTGTTATCATCATTAACATTATCATCATCCTCCCCCCACAACTCCACCTTTCCATGTTTTTCCAGTTATCCACGCTACAACATCCTCGACAACCTCCACCTAACCACACCTAACTTCCGACCATCCACCTCTCTCTCTCTCTCTCTCTCTCTCTCTCTCTCTCTCTCTCTCTCTCTCTCTCTCTCTCTCTCTCTCTTTCTCTTTCTCTCTCTCTCTCTCTCTCTCTCTCTCTCTCTCTCTCTCTCTCTCTCTCTCTCTCTCTCTCTCTCCCTCCCTCCTCCCCACCCTCAACCACGATCACACACACACACACACACACACACACACACACACACACACACACACACACACACACACACACACACACACACACACACACATCCTCCTCAGCCAACCGTCCCTTACCTACATCCACCTTCACCACGGGTCTATCCACACCTGCTTATCCTCCCTCCCTCCTTCCTTACCTTCCCTCGACACCTCAGCTCCCGTCGCCGTGGATGAAGCAATACAGTAGCAGTCGGGCTTCCTCTTCTGCATCTACAAGCGGGTAATAATAGGAGGAGGAGGAGGAGGTGAAGGAGGAGGAGGAGGTGAAGGAGGAGGAGGAGGAGGAGGAGAAGGAGGAGGAGGAGGAGGAGGAGAAGGTGGAGGAGGAGGCTAGAGAGGCGGTGAGGAAGTCTCATGTTATAGCAGGGCCAACACTAAGGTCAAGCATCTCTCATATTGAGGAGGTACGCTGATGAGTGGGTGACGCTACACTGCTATTATCCTTCAGGTGAATACGAAGGTATATTTTTGACACACACACACACACACACACAATAGATAGGGCCCCCACGAGTGTAAAACTCCCTCCCAGTAGAGTATACAAATAAGCAATAGTTTTCTGTTCTTATTACTTCTTTATATTTTCCCATTAGTCTCACATCATATTCGATCGCTTTACCCTTTTGCTCCCTAATATCCCATTTGATTTCAACCCCTTTTAGGAACTTGGTTTTCAGAGCTTTTATCAAGAGAACTTGTTCATCAAGCACTCCTTCCTCACATTTAAACGCCCATTCCAGCTGTGCCAACACTGTGTTACCTGTGCTTTATCATATGATACTATATATATTATATATATTTCAAACTGACTAATGGCGCCTCATCTTTTCAATTTCAAATATATAAATCTGACAGATGATATGCGGCAGTAAAGGTTGTCCACCACGAAGGAAATCCTCTTTCTTCCGTATGTCATTATTGGTTCACCTGGCGGCCAAATTACCTCATCAGACTATGGAGAGGAAATCAAAGTTTTAATTGTTTCATTTCTCTTTTTTTTTCATTTTTATTGGCATTAGAGGAGTGTCGTAGGTTCCAGTCGTTCGTTCACTTCCTGTTCACTTCCACTGTTCGTGAACAAGAGGCTAGCACACCATCTCTCCACAAGCAATGTACAAAATTGTCATGGGAGAACTGAGATAGATTCTCGTGCTCAACTCACATTCAGTTCTTCGCCTGTCATATACAAGTCCCGTCAACCAACACGTAATAACCTTTACCCACTAACCACTACTTTTTACCTACCTTGCTCAAGTTTCATCACCTCGCTCTGTACTCTCCTTCTTTCAGGCACGTTCTTCATCCTCCGGGCAGTGCGCTCGTCCCTGAAGCAACGCTTTCATCTAGAATTAAGCCAAAATAGGAGGAGCAGTGAAAGAAAACACTGCCCGTTGTCTAAGATCGTAGCACCGAAGATGGTCGAAGATCACAACAAGTAACGAACATGATAAAGTTCAGTAAATCTACGTAAGGAATTAGGCGACAGAGTCACTGTCGACGCGAGGCGTGTTTTGATGAAAAAAATTCCAAAAGAAACCCTATCTTGCGTCGCATTGACATACACGTTTAAGATCAGCACTAAATGAAATGAGAGTAAACAAAATGGCAAAAAACCTGATACTAATTATGCCTTATCCGAAGACAATGAAAGAGGCTAAATATAGTGCAGACTCTTATTGTTCGTTTCAAAAAGTTGCTTTTCACTTCAGGGGAAAGTTCCAGACACTTGGAAGTCAGCCATTGTAACACGAGTATTTAAAAAAAACAAAAACCAAAACAATAAAGTCAGTAAGTTTCTACCGGGACATAATTAGCGCCCAATTAACTTACCGTAAGGGTTGATAATCTTATGGCAATTATCATTAGAGGAAAAAACATTTGTAAATTAATCAAAGGATCACCAGTAAATAAACGACCCCCACTTATGGTCTACGAAGAAATCGCTCATGTCTAACAGATCCTCTTGATTTCTTCTTTCTTTTTTTTTTTCCTTCATAACATAATCAGTAAACCTGACGAGAGGAAAGAGCTTGATGCCATCTGTTTAGACTTTCGAAAACCACTCGACAAAGTCTGACCATATCGCATACATGATCCTGCCCATGTTCAGGCCCACGTGGGTTCGAATTCTGGACGTGGTGGTAGAAGGTTCGGAGTTCTCCCACTTGTTCATCCTTTCCTTGGGGGTCGGGCAATGGATTGGGCGCCTAGCATAGGTTAGGATACACACACACACACACACACACACACACACACACACACACGTATATATATATATATATATATATATATATATATATATATATATATATATATATATATATATATTATCCCTGGGGATAGGGGAGAAAGAATACTTCCCACGTATTCCCTGCGTGTCGTAGAAGGCGACTAAAAGGGAAGGGAGCGGGGGGCTGGAAATCCTCCCCTCTCGTTTTTTTTTTTAATTTTCCAAAAGAAGGAACAGAGAAGAGGGCCAGGTGAGGATATTCCCTCAAAGGCCCAGTCCTCTGTTCTTAACGCTACCTCGCTATCGCGGGAAATGGCGAATAGTATGAAAAAAAAAAAAAAAAAAAAATATATATATATATATATATATATATATATATATATATATATATATATATATATATATATATATATATATATATATGCCGATGACCACGAGGACAAATAAACCACGGTAATCCGAGTGTATTTTCGTGTATACTCACATCGCGAAGGGAGATACAAGATTCTTGTACCACAAAAGTCTCCAAGTACACAATAAACAGGTGACCCCTACTTGGAGTGTGTAGCCAAATAGATATATCTCACCTCTCACAAACTCACGACGCATCATCCTTCAGCATTTTCCACACGCTTTAAGTGAGGGTTTAATCCATTTGTATGGATGGGTAGACGATCAATTCCATCTCGTTCCTTTTCCGGCAGTGTTTTTTCCCTCAGTCGTCGTATTTACCAGAAGGATCAGAGGCAAATGATTACGATCATCCAGAAATTTCATCCTTGCTCGCCTCCGTCCCTTTCTTGAGACCTGGGGTGTTAGTCCATCCTCAATCTCTCTCTCTCTCTCTCTCTCTCTCTCTCTCTCTCTCTCTCTCTCTCTCTCTCTCTCTCTCTCTCTCTCTCTCTCTCTCTCTCTCTCTCTCTCTCTCTACACACACACACCCACACACCTCAATACACCTTGTCATCTGGAGTCGAGATCCTGATTATTCTATGGCAGACTCGCGTGCTCATTAGGCCTCCACATCAGTCTCCATCAAGTTAAATTGGCATTTCGTAATGCTTCCTCGTTCACCCCACCTTAGCAAGTTACCCCCCCCCAAGTTACCCAACCTACTCCTCCAGAGTTGATTAGTTTCGCTCCGAGAGCTTTATCATATACCTCCCTCTATATATGGCTTCCAATACCACTTCAATCTAAATGTCAAACCTCATCCCACGCTAGATCCCACTCTACCCTCTTATGTCTTTGCCCCAGTACCTATGACCTGGGATATTATAAAAGACAGGTCTTTCACGTCCTTCAAAGATTCGTAGATACTTTCCCCTTATCTTTTCTTTTTTTTTCCCCGTTTCATAATTCTCTCTTTATCTCAGCCAAGGCCCGGCCTTGATGTGGACTTTTGCTCGTGATTGGAACCTCCAACATAGAAAATAGAATTTCTACTCCATCTTCCTTTCTCTGGTGACTCACACACACACACACACACACACACACACACACACACACACACACACACACACAAACACACACACACACACACACACACACACACACACAAACATATATATATATATATATATATATATATATATATATATATATATATATATATGGCTAGAATTCTCCTCCATCTATAACTGTATATTTCCTCTGTCGTTGGAGTATCTTTTCTCTCCAGTTCATACGGTAAAGAACTGGGATTCTCGTCTCAATGCGGGAAATATCGCTGAAACTTACCACAGTTTTTCCTTACCACAGTTTTTTTCTTCTACCAGTACGGTCGTTGCTCCTGTTCTGTTTGAATCCCAGGGTCCTGTTGACACAAGTACTACTGTTACTACTACCGTTGTGGTACTACTACTACTACTACTACTACTACTACTACTACTACTACTACTACTACTACTACTGCTGCTGCTGCTACTACTACTGCTGCTGCTGCTGCTACTACTACTACTATACTAATACTACTACTACTACTACTACTACTACTACTACTGCTACTACCACCACTGCTATACTCCATATATCTGTTACTGTGATCACTCCCCTAAATCCAGCTAACACCCCCACACGACCAGCTGCTACGTTAATATTGCCATCCTGAACTCCCTCTGTTACAGCTTCCACTGACAGAACCAACCCCCCCCTCCCACACACACACACACACACACACACACACACACACACACACACACACACACACACACACACACACACTAGGACTACTACGACAACAGATGACTCTCCTGGCCTCGCCGTTGCTCCCTCTCACTCTCGTTTAAGCGAACCAATTTCACCGACGTCAGCCATTAGCCCATCAAACCAGCCCTTCCAACAGCAGGGGGTGAACCCCTTCTGTTCTACAGGAACGGTGATTGCTGGATCGTAGATTGTGGCTGATTGGCTGGTGATTTTCCCCTGGGTCGCGTCTCCCTTGTACCGTCAGTAGAATTCCCAGAAAGGTTCTTGAGGAGGACTGGTGACGACAAGGTTAATACCAGCTCATCTGCTCCACTGTTATTGGATGTCTTCACTCAAGCCTTCCGTCCCTTTTTCCCCTTGCGCTGTTGCACGGTAGGAGGCCAGTACTACAGCTACATTTAGAACTATATATATATATATATATATATATATATATATATATATATATATATATATATATATATATATATATATATATATATCCTCGGGATGGGGTGAGAGAATACTTCCCACGTATTCCCTGCGTGTCGTAGAAGGCGACTAAAAGGGAAGGGAGCGGGGGGCTGGAAATCCTCCCCTCTCGTTTGTAATTTTCCAAAAGAAGGAACAGAGAAGTGGGCTAAGTTGAGATTTCCCTCAAAGGCTCAGTCCTCTATTCTTAACGCTACCTCGCTAACGCGGGAAATGGCGAATAGTATTAGAAAGAAAAATATATATATATATATATATATATATATATATATATATATATATATATATATATATATATATATATATATATATATATATATATATATATATATATATATATATATATATATATATATATATATATACATATATATTTTTCTTTTTTCATTCTGATTTCTTTCCTTCATTACACAGTCCTTGTTTGCTTTCGCATTACGTTTTCATGTTTTTCCTTTCTGTTAGATTTTGCTGTCTCCCACCCATTCCTATGTCCTTACTCCGTTCACAACGCCTTCATTCTTCCTTAGTATCGTTTAATACGGCGTATTCCTCCTCCTCCTCCTCCTCTTACCACCGTTTACCCAGTTCTGTATCCATTAGAACCTTCTATCAATCAACCCTGCTAAATCCGGGTGTTAGAACGGCTACTGAAAAACAAGTAGTATCATCACAAATGTAAATAAGTTTGCGTTCGGCTTATTGCTCCGAAACATAGTCCAAAACTTTTCAACCCATTACAACGTAATTGCTGAAAATGGCTTCTACAAAAAAGAAAGCAGGTAAATGATTTAGTAAATATATTGGTGGATGAATTACACAATGGATGAAGTGAATGAACGAACGTATACACAGAATCGAGTGTATTAAACGGAAATTATAAACCGATCTGTCTATTGTAGTGGCAAAAGTAGTTTATTAAGCCGTTACATTCTGACGGAGCAGCTCTGTCGCCCCTGCAGACTGGTGCCTAAGAAAGCTTTTTGTAGACGGGTGGGAGACAGCGTGGATGTGACACTGTCAAAAGTGAATCCCCAACGAGAGAAAGAGACAACAAAAGAGACAGATTTACCTTTAGAATTCTTGTGTGCCCTCCCCTTTTTTGCCTGACGACTCGCTTGCCCTTTGGAAACACTTGAGACTCAAAAGAGATGCAGAATTTTGAGACTCAAAAGAGATGCAGAATTTTGAGACTCAAAAGAGATGCAGAATTTTGAGACTCAAAAGAGATGCAGAATTCTATGATAAAAGGATCGCTGGAGTTTAATCTCTATCATCCCGACGTTTAAATCGTACCAGATGGGAAAGGCTTTTTATCGTGTTAAGTTGGTTGAGCGTACTGGCCATCTGCTTCCTCCTCATCACCTGTAGTGCAGCTAAAGCGCCTTTAAGTTCATTGTTGCTCTGGGTTTATTCACGGTGTTAGGTCGGCGGAAGCTGCCACCAGCATCCTTAAGTAACCTCCTTTACGTTATTCATCGACTTCGGGACAACCCACCTGCCTTTCTCGAGAATATTTTGCGTCCTAGAAAAATACAGTTTCAGTGTATATATATATATATATATATATATATATATATATATATATATATATATATATATATATATATATATATATATGACGAACGTATATAGATTTGGACAAGGAAGAGAATCCCTTATCATCATATACTAGCGATATTCATCCACTTCACTTTATACTTTGCCCTCCCTCCTGCTTGGTCCTTCCACCCTCTCAGAAGCAAATGTACTAGAGCGACACACTTCACACAGACAGACAGTGCACTCAGAACAATCACAGGCTGCCAAGCAACACCTCCATAAAGAAACAAAGATCCCCCCCAGTACAGCCCCGCCTCAACATGCTTGGCACTAACTTCTTTGCAACAACACTAAACCCTTCCCGCTACTATCCACTCCATACCTATCCACCAACCCTTCAGTAGAATGAAACACGAGTAAGATATATATATGCACTGAGGTAACCCAAAATGCACTGACCAACCGATCCCCACACCCCACCACTCAGTCTTAAACTCCAGCCTTCGAGGCGTACACCCATCAAAAACCACACTCCCCAGACAAACTCGAGTCACACTCTCTCGCTTACGCTCAGAATATCACCCACCACTACAACAGTACCAGCACAGTTTCAACATATCTCAAGACCTTTCGTGTCCACGTTGCACCTGCCATGAGAGAGACACCCGACCACTTACTCACTCAACTGCTTCGCACAGTTTGCACTTCATGACCTGTGCTCCAGACCGGTGGATGTGGCCACCTGCCTGAGTGGTGCAGGAGCCCTTTGAGGACAGAAGAGACTCCTCATACAGTCTAGTGTCACCTTTAGATGTTTCTAAGAGGTCTGTGACATTCGGGAACAGAATGTATATCAGATATGAATTTGGCGGTTCTTTTCCCAAGACGGAAATTTCCTTCCCGACCACCTCCCCTTTTAAAGATGCTCTCTTATTAACGAAGGACGCAATACAATGAAGCCGAATGAAATTACATGTTAATGAATTCCTACAGTTGCTCTGGGGGGAGAGAGAGAGGACATGACCCGATAATGCCATTTGCATTCGCTCGCTGGATAGTTTTGCTGAGGTGCTGCAATGAGGATGCTGGTTGTTCTGTCGTCCCTGGTCGATTCGATTAGACGGGAGCCATTGTCACTGAGTGTGTGTGTGTGTGTGTGTGAGAGAGAGAGAGAGAGAGAGAGAGAGAGAGAGAGAGAGAGAGAGAGAGCAGAGTATTCCTCCCCTAAGGGTCTCAACGTAAGGAGAGAATCACTGTGGCTCCAGGGCGGCCCTAATATTTTGCTCGAGTCACAGCTGTTCCCTCAAGTCTGCCGCGCCATCGTGATGACCCTGAGGTCCTCCTCTCACCTCACGCATCAGCCAAGGTTGGAGGAGGCAGCTTGCGTAGGCCTGCACCAACTACCTCCTGTCCCCCCTCCTCTTCCAGTCATTAGATTATACACACTTAGGCGACTCTAGCCCGTTCCATCAAGCCGGGAGGAGCTAGGCTAAGGGGGAGGTGGTCCTCTTCTCGCCGCTGGCTGAGCCTGGTGGAACGACTAGCATAACGTATGGCAACTCAGTGCACACCGTAGATGCATATGGAGCCATGGGTGCGAAAATTAGTCGTCGGGTTGGTGATTAGATAAAGGTTCTGGGAGCACTGAAGAATGTGTGGGATAAGAAGTTATTATCCGGGAGGGTGAAAATGGACATGGTTGAAGGTACAGTAGTTCCGAAGGTGTTACATGGATGCGAAGCCTGGCCTATGGATGTGGATGTGCTGAGGAGGGTGGATGTGTTTGAAATTCAGTGCTTGAGGAATATATGTGAGGTGGTTTGATTAAGTTATAAAAGCGTCATAGAGAGATTGGGTAATCAAAGGAGTGTGGATAAAAGAGCTGCACAGAGTGTGCTGAAAGGATTTAGATATAAGGAGAGAATGAGTGAGGAAAGGTTGACAAAAAGGATTTATGTGTCAGAAGTGGATGGAACCAGGAGAACGGGAAGACCAAATCGGAGATGGAAGGATGGACTGAAAAGATTTTGCGTTATTTGGGCCTGGACATGCAGGAGGGTGAAAGACATGCTTGGGATAAAGTGAATTGGAAGGATGTGATATACAGGTGTCGACTTGATATCAGTGGACTGAACCAGGGCTGGTGAAGCGGCCGGGGGGGAAACCATGGAAAGGTCTTTGGGGCCTGGTTGTGTACAGGAAATTGTGGAGGAAAGGAGACCAGAGTAATTAACTATCGTCTTACTACTTTCACTTGTCTCCAGAGTCTTCGAAATTCTCCATAGCTCACACTTCCGCAAATACTTAGAATCCAAGTCCCCTTTCCCTCTGAACCCCAAGACGGTTATCGCAGTATAAGGACAAGGCAAAAATATTTTCGAAGAGAAGAGGCCTCAACATGAACCCAAGAGGCAGTATCAGCAACAAAATACTCACTCTCGTGCTTTCGCAAAGTGTCCAAAGGCCTTCTTGATGTCCAGAGTCCTGAGGAGCTCCCATAAGGCGAAAGACAAGCACATCTTTGCCTGAACTGAGGAGCTTTTGATATCTCCAAAGGCAGACTGTTTGATGACGCAAGTGGGTGAGGTGGGTAGTGTCTGAGGCAGCAGGTGTGTGACAGCGGGTTTGCGAGAGAGAGAGAGAGAGAGAGAGAGAGAGAGAGAGAGAGAGAGAGAGAGAGAGAGAGAGAGAGAGAGCAGCTGTGTGTGAGGCAACAGGTGAGTGAGGCGGTATGAGTGTAAGGCAGTAGACAAGGCAGGTGTGAGAGAGAGCAGCTGTATGAGAAAGCAGTTGTGTAAGGCAGGAGGCGTGTGGGAAAACAGATATGTGAGACAGCAACTATGTGTGATAGCAACTGTGTAAGGCAGCAGGTGTGTGAGACAGATGTGTAAGACAGCAACTGTGTGTGATAGCAGTTGCAGCAGGTGTGTGTGAGACAGCAGATATGTGAGACAGCGACAGGAAGCTGGAGGGTTAACAGGAAGCTGGAGGCCAGAACGTGCTATAAACGGAGATATGTGAAGGAACAACTTACTTTCAACAGGAAGTTAGAGCACCAATGATTACTGTTAACGGGAAGATGAAAGGTATAAGATACCGTTAACAGTGGCTCTTTTTAACATACCATTCCTGACGCAGTGGTCATGGCGCATCATTAAGGGGGAAACCATGGAGGGAAGAATGTACCATTAACGGGAAAGTATTTTATTTTGTGTGTGTGTGTGTGTGTTTTTTGGGGGGGGAGAAAGGGTCATAGCTGACCATTAACGGAGGGGGGGGGGGGAGTAATCATAGACCGCGAAATACCATTCAAGTAAAAGTTACAGAGGCCATTGATGGAGCATTAACGGTGAGGCAGATATCAGGACGTACCGTTACGGAAAGAAAAAAGAGATGGTGCCTAATGCAATTTTATTGTTAACGACGTGCAAATTCAATTTAACTTTTACATGAGAAAACTTTTCAACTTTGACTGAAGGGTAGAATTTTTTCGCGTTAAGAACAGAGGACTGGGCCTTTGAGGGAATATCCTCACTTGGCCCCCTTCTCTGTTCCTTCTTTTGAAAAAGTAAAAACGAGAGAGGGGGAGGATTTCCAGCCCCACCCGCTCCCTTCCCTTTTAGTCGCCTTCTGCGACACGCAGGGAATACGTGGGAAGTATTCTTTCTTCCCTATCCCCAGGGATGATATATATATATATATATATATATATATATATATATATATATATATACCAGATTATATTTTGCCCGAAGCCGCAAAATCTATGATGAAATTAAAGGAAAAAATATGAAGGAATTTGAAATGAATATGACCATGACACTTACCTCAACCTCGTCTCTGTTTCCTTAGTTCTCAAAATTCTTTTTTTAAGAAAAAACGCATCATCGAAAAGGCTCATTACCTTCCCGGCCAATGGATCATGAACGAGCAATTTATTCTTTAAAGAACAAATCTGGTCAGTTTCTGCAGTAACGTTCATCAATAGTCTATCTAAAGTATGGGGGCAGACAGACACAGAAAAAAAAAAAAGAGAGACAGACGGATACACAGACAGACAGACAGACAGACAGGAAGGTAGACAGACGGGGGAAGAAAAAAAACAGAAAAAGAAAGAAGACAGACGGATACACAAACAGGCAGACAGGGAGGTAAACAGACGGGGGAAGAAAAGAAAAAAAAAAAGACAGTGTGTGATCCTCCTTTGTGTATCCGTCCACACAGGTGTATCATCAGGTGTATCAACCTTCTCTCTCTCTCACACACACACACACACACACACACACACACACCACACACACACACACGTCTGCGCTCCATCCAGCTGCAGTATTACAGCCGCTTATGCTCTCCACTCGTCCGTACTACGTACCCTCGATGTCTTCAGTGGGTTATGCCATCTTTCCTTTTTTTTTGTGAGTGTGAGAGAGGGAGGTGCGTTCTTCGCCATTCACCGCGAATATTCAGGGGAGAAAGGAGACGTCGCGCTTCCATGGGTAAGGTTTCAGGTCGCCGCCCTACCCCGAAGGAGGAGAGAGAGAGAGAGAGAGAGAGAGAGAGAGAGAGAGAGAGAGAGAGAGAGAGAGAGAGAGCACGTGACCGAAGGCTAGGGGCCGTGGCGCTCCTCCTCCTCCTCCGTAGGTTCACGTCTTTCGCTTCTTCGGCTTTTTCGACAGAGGGGTTCCTCTCTCTCTCTCTCTCTCTCTCTCTCTCTCTCTCTCTCTCTCTCTCTCTCTCTCTCTCTCTGTGTATGTGTTTGTGTGTATGTGTGTGTGTGTGTGTGTGTGTGTGTGTGTACGTGTGCGTCTCTATGCCTGTTGTGCAAACGTATGTAAATGTTCTTTTTTGTTTATTTTTCGTCATCAATGAATGATTATTATCAATATTTTGTACCCTCGCCATGGTCAGCTGAAGGTTACGATGGCTCTAAAGTTGGTTGATGGCTCACGTTGTCAAAGTGATTAATTCCCTTTTTTTTTTTTTTTTACGTTTTGAAACTAATGTTAACATTTCATTAAAAAAAAGAAACTTTGAAACGTATGTTAACATTTAACATTTCATTAAAAGAAAAAACTTTGAAACTATGTTAACATTTAACATTTCATAAGAAAAACTTTGAAACGTTTGTTAACATTTAACATTTCATTAGAAAATACCTTTGAAACGTATGTTAACATTTAACATTTCATTAAAAAATACCTTTGAAACGTATGTTAACATTTAACATTTCATTAAAAAAACTTTGAAACATATGTTAACATTTAACATCTCATTAAAAAAAACTTTGAAACGTATGTTAACATTTAACATTTCATTAAGAAAAAGTACTTTGAAACGTATGTTAACATTAAGCATTTTATTAAAAAAAGAAACTTTGAAACGTATGTTAACATTTAACATTTCATAAAAAAAATTAAACCTATGTTAACATTTAACATTTCATTAAAAAAAATTGAAACGTATGTTAACATTTAACATTTCATTAAGAAAAAAAACTTTGAAACGTATGTTAACATTTAACATTTCATTAAGAAAAAAACTTTGAAACGTATGTTAACATTTAACATTTCATTAAAAGGAAAAACTTTGAAACGTATGTTAACATTTAACATTTCATTAAAAGGAAAAACTTTGAAACGTATGTTAAGATTTCATAAAAAAAAACCTTTCAAACGTATGTTAGAACATCTTTTTACAGTTAGAATTCACATTGTGATTTTAGTAATACATTCAAAATGAATTCATCTGTTAAATAAACAATAACACCTTATTACCATAATTACTCCAGCTGGTATCATAAATTACCTTTACATATTCAGTGCAAAATAACGCCGAATTATTATATCTTTTTTATCTTGAAGATAATTCAGAAGCAAATTGTGTATAGTCTAAGGGTAATTCAAGACAGATTAATTTATTTATATATTGTTAATGCTGGGTAATTAGCCACTTGATAATTAAACGCGGCGGTATATAATCTTGCAGGAGTTCAGTACTACCTTCGAGAGAGACTGTGCGACTGTTACGTTCGGTACGACTCGTTAGCAAGAGGTAACGACCTCTCTGTGTTTGACCCGGTCCTAAAAAGGGAAAGGTCATAAGACAGGTTATCATAGCTAGTGTTCATACCGTCGTGGTCAAAGGTCGTCCCGTCGTGGTCAAGGGTCGTACCGTCGTGTTCAAAGGTCGTCCCGTTGTGTTCAAGGGTCGTAACGTCGTGCTCAAGGGTCGTCCCGTCGTGGTCAAGGGTCGCACCGTCGTGGTCAAGGGTCGTCCCGTCGTGGTCAAGGGTCGTCCCGTCGTGGTCAAGGGTCGTACCGTCGTGTTCAAGGGTCGCACCGTCGTGCTCAAGGGTCGTTCCGTCGTGTTCAAGGGTCGCACCGTCGTGTTCAAGGGTCGTGCACCGTCGTGGTCAAGGGTCGTGCACCGTCGTGGTCAAGGGTCGTGCACCGTCGTGGTCAAGGGTCGTATACCGTCTTGTTTCAAGGGTCGTACCGTAGTGCTCCAGAACACTTGAAACTCAAATTCCAGGAACCAAGATCGCACACCCTTTACAACCACAACACTGACAAAACATATATACATACACCGGAATGACTGAACACGCCCCACAGAACCGCCTTCCTTAACCCAGTCTTAAACTATACTCCAACAACACACACACACACACACACACACACACACACACACACACACATCATCGCACCTCTTGAATTGTGGTCCCCACCCAGTGGACATGACTGACTTCCGGAGAGCTACTGGACCCACATTAAAAGGCATCCTGTGACAGGAAAGTATATATATATATATATATATATATATATATATATATATATATATATATATATATATATATATATATATATACATATAAAGATAAAGCCTCAATCTTCTATTCATGTTCCTACAGCTTGAAGCATTATCATACCACAACGTCATATTGAGTCCCACGACCACTCCTTCGCCAAGAAAACACACATCCACTGTCATGTAGCGAGACAGAAGAGTGTTGTATATACGTTGCGCTCGCTAACACCCTGTCATTTGTAGCGCGCGCTATAATCAGCGTTAAGCACTGCCGGTGTAGATTGTAATCCTGCGTAACTTTATTGTTATTGGGGTAAACACGTCTAGCAATTATTGCTGAATGAGGAGAAAAATCCCCACGTGGATTACTAGGCAAGGTGAATGAATCAGTAATATAGCGCATGGGAAAATTTGGCGGTCTTAATCGCTATAAATTAGCGGCATTAGAATCGATAAGGGTAATTGCTGCACTGCTAACTGCAGCTCATTATCCAGGTTAGTTCTTTAACAATTTGGTAATTAAGCTCTTTATTGCGTGAGTCGTGTGATGAATTTTCGTCCCTGCTGGATAGTTAAAGCTCACTCGATATATATATGGACTATACACACACAGAAGCTCTGTACACATGTACTCATGTATGAGTGTGTGCGTCTATGTGTGTACACATGGCTGTGTGTTTGTTCGTCTGTCTGTGGTGTGGGTTTATGGATGAGGTCATCGGTTGGTTATTTGGGCTTGAGGTCTAACGACTCTCTCAAGGGGTCGTTAAGGCCGTCAAAATCAAGTTAGAAATTATCTACCAACCCGAAGAATGACTTAAACACCTTCACCAGGGGGACTCAAGATATGATTTTTTTTAAAGACGACACGTACGAAATTATAAGACACGTTCATCTACTTTTGATATTTTCATGTAGACATACATAAAGCCACTTTTTCTTGTGTAATGTTGTGATAATCATAGGTTTTCATCAATGCCTTCACAGCTGAATATATATATATATATATATATATATATATATATATATATATATATATATATATATATATATATATATATATATATATTCCTATAAGTCCACGGGGAAAATGAAACACGAAAAGTTCCCAAGTGCACTTTCGTGTAATAATCACATCATCAGGGGAGACACAACAGAGAAATATAACAGTCAGTTGATATACATCGAAGAGACGAAGCTAGGACGCCATTTTCGTCTCTTCGATGTATATCAACTGACTGTTATATTTCTCTCTTGTGTCTCCCCTGATGATGTGATTATTACACGAAAGTGCACTTGGGAACTTTTTCGTGTTTCATTTTCCCCGTGGACTCATAGGAATATCTTGATCACGCGCAAAATTGTGATCCTTTTCAATATATATATATATATATATATATATATATATATATATATATATATATATATATATATATATATATACGCATTAGTTGTAGTTCAGAAGTGGAGTCATGCCACCAACAGCACGTCAGATGGCCCGAGCCTATCTGCAGGCACCAGCCACCCAGGGAAATAGACATGTGTGTGGATACGTTTTCTATATTCGGGAGGCCTGCAAGGCTTTTCCGCCTTTTTTCCTTTGTACCCATCAAGGGTTTGCGCTTCTTTCTTCGTCACCTGTCGAATTCATGGCATATCTTCCTTCGAACTACGGTACACGAGGTCGAAACAGCAATGTTTACTATATCGAGACACTACATGCAGGCTTCTGATGTACGTTCAAGTGGAGGGAATTTAAGGGTATCTGTGTCTGGTTGTATTTGGCGAGAATGTGTGTGTGTCAGTTTTTCGGTAAATGTCCCTAGTTTCTTGGGTAAGTAGTTGTCTTCATAAAAGGATATCGTCAGCAGGATAGCTTAAACTGTCGAGGTGCTGTTATCATGGAGACCATCTTTCGTCACCAGGAGCTGCTCTCCTCACCAAGACTTGCTATCATCACTAGGAGCTGCTATCATCATCAGTAAGACCTGCTATCATAACCAAGACCTGCTATCATCACTAGGAGCTGCTATCATCATCACTAAGAACTGCTATCATCACCAAGAGCTGCTATCATCATCACTAAGAACTGCTATCATCAGCACCAAGAGCTGCTATCATCATCACTAAGACCTGCTATCATCACCAGGAGCTGCTATCATCAGCACCAAGAGCTGCTATCATCATCACTAAGAACTGCTATCACCAGCGGGAGTTGCTATCATCACCCAGCCAGCAGGAGCGTGGGTCACGCCCTCTCAGGCCTGGTTACATGTGTCCACTCAACAAACTGTTGCATGTAGCAGTAGGGCTGGAACAGCTGGGTGGCAGGCAGGCAGGCCCGCGCGCGGCGCGCCCCCCCTCCTCCTCGCTGATCAATATCTGAGGCCATTGATTTCTCGCCTCTGGTACGGACGTTGCTGGCTAGGTGGTGGTTGGGGGGAGGGGGAGGAGGGGGGGAGGCGGCCTGTGGTAGGGGGGAGGGAGGTGGGGGGGAAGAGAGATAGAGAGAGAGAGAGAGAGAGAGAGAGAGAGAGAGAGAGAGAGAGAGAGAGAGAGAGAGAGAGAGAGAGAAAGGAAAACAGAGAGAGAGATAGATAGATAGAGAGAGATAGATAGATAGGTAGATAGATAGAGAGAGAGAGAGAGAGAGAGAGAGAGAGAGAGAGAGAGAGAGAGAGAGAGAGAGAGAGAGAGAGAGAGAGAGGAAAACAGAGAGAGAGAGAGAGATAGATAGATAGATAGAGAGAGAGAGAGAGAGAGAGAGAGAGAGAGAGAGAGAGAGAGAGAGAGAGAGAGAGAGGAGAAGCGAGGGATGGATAGGAGAGAAAAGAAGGTGGTGAAGAAGGACTATATGAAAAGGAAGGCGAAAGGAAAGAAAGAATATGATGGGAAGTATACATGTATAGTGTACATTGTTGAGTCGAAAACTCTCCTATTTATAAACTTGACCCCCTTGCCCTACGACGCAATGTTGGTTCACTTTCCCTCTTTTATAGGTATTACTTTGGTTTTTGCTCCTGAGAGCTGGCTGCCTGTGTGCCCCCCCACCACTAGCTAGACAGTGCAATACTCGGCAATCTGCCCCGTCACATGATTACTGTACGGCCGTTGGCAATTCAAGGGTGGGCCGTTTTGGTACCTGTTTCATTCCCTACACCTCGAAGCTTTGGAACTGTCAACCCTCTCACATCTTTTCCGAGAACTATGACCAGGAACATTCTAAAAGCTAGATTTTTCCACTTCCTCCGAAATTCGTGAGTACTTTTCCTTGTCTTCTCTTTCTCTCTTTTAACCTCTCTGTGTTACAATTAAGGCCCGGTCTTGATTTTGCCTTTTGTCTGTGAGTGGAGCCTCCAATGTAATATATATATATATATATATATATATATATATATATATATATATATATATATATATATATTTTTTTTTTTTTTTTTTTTTTTTTTTTTTATACTTTGTCGCTGTCTCCCGCGTTTGCGAGGTAGCGCAAGGAAACAGACGAAAGAAATGGCCCCCCCCCCCCCCATACACATGTACATACACACGTCCACACACGCAAATATACATACCTACACAGCTTTCCATGGTTTACCCCAGACGCTTCACATGCCTTGCTTCAATCCACTGACAGCACGTCAACCCCTGTATACCACATGACTCCAATTCACTCTATTTCTTGCCCTCCTTTCACCCTCCTGCATGTTCAGGCCCCGATCACACAAAATCTTTTTCACTCCATCTTTCCACCTCCAATTTGGTCTCCCTCTTCTCCTCGTTCCCTCCACCTCCGACACATATATCCTCTTGGTCAATCTCTCCTCACTCATTCTCTCCATGTGCCCAAACCATTTCAAAACACCCTCTTCTGCTCTCTCAACCACGCTCTTTTTATTTCCACACATCTCTCTTACCCTTACGTTACTTACTCGATCAAACCACCTCACACCACACATTGTCCTCAAACATCTCATTTCCAGCACATCCATCCTCCTGCGCACATCTCTATCCATAGCCCACGCCTCGCAACCATACAACATTGTTGGAACCACTATTCCCTCAAACATACCCATTTTTGCTTTCCGAGATAATGTTCTCGACTTCCACACATTTTTCAAGGCTCCCAAAATTTTCGCCCCCTCCCCCACCCTATGATCCACTTCCGCTTCCATGGTTCCATCCGCTGACAGATCCACTCCCAGATATCTAAAACACTTCACTTCCTCCAGTTTTTCTCCATTCAAACTCACCTCCCAATTGACTTGACCCTCACCCCTACTGTACCTAATAACCTTGCTCTTATTCACATTTACTCTCAACTTTCTTCTTCCACACACTTTACCAAACTCAGTCACCAGCTTCTGCAGTTTCTCACATGAATCAGCCACCAGCGCTGTATCATCAGCGAACAACAACTGACTCACTTCCCAAGCTCTCTCATCCCCAACAGACTTCATACTTGCCCCTCTTTCCAGGACTCTTGCATATATATATATATATATATATATATATTTACCTACGTGTGTGTCTGTGTAGTGACAGTTTTATAGAGTATTAGTAACAAGGAACTATGAGACTAAAAGTAGAACCTAACATTATTATCATTAAATTCTTTTCTATTTACAATCAAACTCCTCTGGCTGTAGGTTTGAGTGATGGTTGAGAAGTTCTCTATAGATGAACCAAGGAGACGAGTTTCGATGATAGACGTCTCCGTACACGCTGAAGTTGTCCGAAGGAAGTTTGAAGAAGTCATTTCTACCCAGGTCTGCCATCAGGACTTACAGTTCGAGGAACTTATGAAGTTCTGTTTTGCCACTGACGTAGTGCGAGATAAAAAGAAAAAGAAAAACGAGGAAGAAGACATCCAACTATTATTATTATAAGCATAGAGGGTGAAAGTGCATGATACAGTCGTTAGCATTTGTAAGGCATCAACGAATCGATATTCCCTGTAGTATGTTGGTATGTCCTGAGAATTTAGAACGGCTTCCCTGCTGCGCTGTAAAAATGAAAGTTTCCTGGGATTTTTCTTTTTTTTTTTTCTCTATAAAGTTTGTATGCTAAAAAGTCACATTTTTGTCTCTGACTTTTTGAAATTCATGGAAGTGTAACAAATTCGACAAGAGAATACAAGTGAAGTTTGTATAAATGGTTTAGTCATATATATATATATATATATATATATATATATATATATATATATATATATATATATATATATATATATATTTGTGTGTGTGTGTATATTTCATACTTCATTGCCATTTCTCGCGTTAGCGAGGGAGCGCCAGAAACAGATGAAGAACGACCACATTCGCCCACATCCATATTTTAACTGTCATGTGCAATGGACTCAAATGACAGATCCTTATCCTCTGTTTCCGCTCGCTCCCAGGTATCTAATACATTTCACTTCCTCCATTTTTTCTCCGTTCAGACTCATACCCCATCTAACCTCTCCCTCAACCCTGCTAAACCTAATAACCTTGCTTTTATTCACATTTACTCTCAACTTCCTCCCTCCGCTCAATCTTCCAAACTCAGTCACCAACTTCTGCAGTTTCTCACTCGAATCTGCCACCAGTGCTGTATCATCAGCAAACAACAACTGACTCACTTCCCAGGTCTTCTCGTCCCCCACAGAATGCATGGTCGCCCCTCTCTCTAAGACACTCACATTTACCTCCCTCACCATTCCATCCATAAACAAATTAATCAACCATGAGGACATAACACACCCCTACCGCAGACCGACTTCACTGGGAACCAATCACTCTCCTCTCTTCCTACTCGTACATATGCTTCACATCTTTGATGAAAACTTCTCAATTCTTTTAGCAGCTTTCCTCCCACACCCTATGTTCTCAAAACCTTCCACAAGGCATCTTTGTCAACCCTATCATATGCCTTCTCTTGATCCATAAACGCTACTTACAAATCCATCTGTTTCTTTAAGTATTTCTCGAACACGTTCCTCGAAGCAAATACCTGATCCACACATCCTCTACTATTGCAGAAAGTACACTGCTCCTCCCTAATCTGATGCTGTGTACATGCCATCATCCTCTGAATCTCTCTCTCTCTCTCTCTCTCTCTCTCTCTCTCTCTCTCTCTCTCTCTCTCTCTCTCTCTCTCTCTCTCTCTCTCACACACACACACACACACAAATATATATATATATATATATATATATATATATATATATATATATATATATATATATATATATATTTTTTTTTTTTTTTTTTTTTTTTTTTTTTTTTTTTTTTTTTTTTTTTTTTTATACTTTGTCGCTGTCTCCCGCGTTTGCGAGGTAGCGCAAGGAAACAGACGAAAGAAATGGCCCAACCCCCCCCCCCCCCATACACATGTACATACGTCCACACACGCAAATATACATACCTACACAGCTTTCCATGGTTTACCCCAGACGCTTCACATGCCTTGATTCAATCCACTGACAGCACGTCAACCCCTGTATACCACATCGCTCCAATTCACTCTATTCCTTGCCCTCCTTTCACCCTCCTGCATGTTCAGGCCCCGATCACACAAAATCTTTTTCACTCCATCTTTCCACCTCCAATTTGGTCTCCCTCTTCTCCTCGTTCCCTCCACCTCCGACACATATATCCTCTTGGTCAATCTTTCCTCACTCATTCTCTCCATGTGCCCAAACCATTTCAAAACACCCTCTTCTGCTCTCTCAACCACGCTCTTTTTATTTCCACACATCTCTCTTACCCTTACGTTACTCACTCGCTCAAACCACCTCACACCACACATTGTCCTCAAACATCTCATTTCCAGCACATCCATCCTCCTGCGCACATCTCTATCCACAGCCCACGCCTCGCAACCATACAACATTGTTGGAACCACTATTCCTTCAAACATACCCACTTTTGCTTTCCGAGATAATGTTCTCGACTTCCACACATATATATATATAATGGAGACACGACCTCTTTCTAAAGGGGTTTCTTTGTTGCCCCAGGATCCTTTTCCTAGAGGCTCCTTCACCTCCACGTCTGCGCTCTATACTCACTACCAGGGGAAGGATGGGGTTCCTTGAAGCGAAATTTCTTTGACGAGTCTGTGGTGTGTTTCGTCAACTGACGCTGCTGATGCAGTCCCGCCAAAGGTCACTTTTCACGCGTGGTGTAGCCTCGACCAGTCGGAATTCAGCATTGTGTGTGTGTATAAATATATATATATATATATATATACACACACACACAGAGATAGAGAGAGAGAGAGAGAGTAACGAAACAGGACACAGACATCACCAGCCACCCACCCAGTCCCAGTTCACACAAGGGAAAAACTTTATTCCCCCTTAAAGTTTCTTTGTTGCACCGACATGGCAACAATCTGGTTTTCTTTTTTCTATTGTTGTTTTCTTTATTTTGTAGGGGGGCTTTCGAAACTCTCTTACCTACCAGTTCCTTAAGGGTTATATGGCCTGTATTCAACTCGAAGAAGTTTGACCTAACATGTTTGCAATATTAGGTATAAATAATGTATCATAGTAAGTTTATATATATATATATATATATATATATATATATATATATATATATATATATATATATATATATATATATATATATTATTATTATTATTATTATTTTGCTTTGTCGCTGTCTCCTGCGTTAGCAAGGTAGCGCAAGCAAGGAAACAGACGAAAGAATGGCCCATCCCACCCACATACACATGTATATATATACACGTCCACACACGCAAATATACATACCTATACATCTCAACGTATACATATATAAATACACACACAGACATATACATATATACACATGTACATAATTCATACTATCTGCTTTTATTCATTCCCATCGCCACCCCGCCACATATGAAATATATATATATATATATTATATATATATATATATATATATATATATATATATATATATATATATATATATATATATATGACCAAATCGCGAAACAAAATCATTGCTTCTCCACAATCAGACGAACCCAACTGGTGTTTCCCCTTCCCTCGTTTTGAGCTCTTATTTTCACTATTGGCAGTTGTCATTAATCATCAGCATTTGAAGTTTTTCTGACCCATTTATTTTCCAGGTTTGAAAAAAAAAAAAAAAAAAAAAAGGTTATTTAGAAATCAGGTCTGGGTAGGGGAGGGGGAGGGAGGGAGGGGGGGAGGGTGGGGGAGGAGAGGGGGAGGGGAGGAGGGGGTTTGTGGGGGGGTCTACATCATACGTGGGATGTCATCATTCCATGTTTTCACCAGTGGTGTGGGTGTGGTGGTGTGGGGAGGTGTGGGGAGGGAGGCGGACAATACTGGACTTGATTAGTCATTTGTGGGTGGGATTGGGGGGAGAGATCGAGTGACCCCCCACACCCACCGTGGGTGATGGTGGTGATGAGGGTTGTGAAGATGGTAATTGATGGTTATATGAACTGATGGTGTGTTGTGATAGTAGTGTTCTAGGCTTGCTGAAGATCATATCCATAATTACCCATTTGCTCCTAATTACCATGGGTCTCCAAGATTATATCCATAATTACCCATTTGCTCCTAATTACCATGGGTCTCCAAGATTATATCCATAATTACCCATCTGCTCCTAATTACCATGGGTCTCCAAGATTATATCCATAATTACCCATTTGCTCCTAATTACCATGGGTCTCCAAGATTATATCCATAATTACCCATCTGCTCCTAATTACCATGGGTCTCCAAGATTATATCCATAATTACCCATCTGTTCATAATTACCATGGGTCTCCAAGATCATATCCATAATTACCCATCTGTTCATAATTACCATGGGTCTCCAAGATCATATCCATAATTACCCATTTGCTCCTAATTACCATGGGTCTCCAAGATTATATCCATAATTACCCATCTGCTCCTAATTACCATGGGTCTCCAAGATTATATCCATAATTACCCATCTGTTCATAATTACCATGGGTCTCCAAGATTACATCCATAATTACCCATCTGTTCATAATTACCATGGGTCTCCAAGATTATATCCATAATTACCCATCTGTTCATAATTACCATGGGTCTCCAAGATTATATCCATAATTACCCATCTGTTCATAATTACCATGGGTCTCCTTTTTTCAAAGGGTCCTTGGCATTACCCTTGGACACTTTTTCTCCTATTGGATCCTGCAGCTCCAAAGCTGCGCTCCAATCAGTAGGAAAGGACAGGACGCATGCCTTTGAAGCATGAAGCGAGACTTGTACTCTCCTTAGGAACTGACAAATGATACAGACTTTTCACTTGCACTTGTAACGTCATGCAAGCGGAGTCGGGCAACACCGCTTCATCTGAGTTGTTTAGATGCTAGGAAACTGCCGTGTGTCAGGTTTGATGTGTATGTGATGCAGAGTTTTTTACGTAGTGACCCAAGATTAAGATAATGGTCCCCGTGTGATTCATAGGAGGTCAGGACAACGATATAAATTCTCAACTAGGATAAACACATGGTATAAGTCACCTAGTTTCTCTCTCCATTTCAAAGTTCTTTGCATTTTCTTTCTGGAGTTACACACTTTCGAATGCTATAAAGACGAGAGAATAATCTAATATCTAGAATGAATGATTTATGGAGAAAATCCTTGATCTCACCATAGTCGTCTTATCTCACAACGTCGATAAGTTATCGCACCCTTACAATACCTCGCCACACCAAGGCAAGAAATGCTAGCCCTCTGTACAGGTACTTAGTAAATCAGCAAAGCTACGAAACTCACCTCTGTGATTTTCATCGTAAAACACCGTTTCACTTTTTTTTTTTGACCTTCAGTAGCAATAATGTCTTTTCAAAGAACACCTTTTAATCTAAACCCCACAAACAATTAATCACATCGAAGAGAACTGTATAGGGTTAGTATATATTACTCCCTTAATCTTATTACTCATCACTCGAGCAGAGACCATTCATCTCTATGACCAATTCCATTACAACTAAGACCATTATGATCCTGCCTCTCTCTTCATCATCATTCCATCGTTACTTCACTTATGAGTAAAATCAGTGTCGATTGCACGACCTCCCACCTCATTTATATCACCAAGAACCACACTGATCACTCCACATCAAAACCACGGTCACTCTTACCTCCAGCATTACTGGGAAAGACTTAATTCCAGCATTACCGGGAAAGACTCCAGAGGGGGCGCTCGAAGCGTTTTACGATACGGTGATTTGCATATGCAAATTCTTGAGCATTATCTAAATAGACATCATTATCTCCTTCACTGCGTCATCCATCATTATTACTAACGGAACGCATTCCTCTTGAGAAAGAATTTCATTTTCATCAAATTCCAGACGTGTGTAAGGACCATGAATCAATACCCCAATATCCAGCTTGCCTCACTAAACCTTCCCCTGCCAAGCATTCTCGCAAAAAATAAACCATGGCACTCTGTCGGATCCTTAATACAAGGCCACTTCTTTGACACTGTTGCCCCATCAGATATTTCCTCTGTGTCGTAACAGAGGCTGGGAAGTGAACTTTTCTACGCCCACGGGGAACATGGCCTTTGTTGGCCCACATACGGGACATAAACCTTGTGGCTACACGGGGAAAACATGAAGCCTTTGGGGGGAGCCATCCAGGGAACAGTGGAGTTTGTGGCCACACTGGGGAACACGAAGTTTTTGTGGCCACACTGGGGAACACGAACTTTTTGTGGCCACACTGGGGAACACGAACTTCTTTTTGTGGCCACACAGGGAACGCCAACACTGGGGGTCGCACTGGGAAACGGGAACTTTGCCCTCCCCACGCAGTGTATAAGAACTTTATGGCCACAGAAGAAACAGGAGCTTTCTGATCATCCAAAGGACATGAACGGTGTGGCATGAGTGAGGGAGGCGGGACACCACCAGCGTAGCTCAGAATGAGACATGGAGTCTCGTGGCCATACACGGGGTCATGAACGCGCTGTGGCCATACAGTAAAAACTAAAAAGAAACCATCGTAAGTGGCTGCAGAACATCAATGAACCCTGCGATCATTTCATCATCCATTGGCGTGGCGGCCATACACGATATGTATACATCTTGCACTATAGACGTACGAGGAGCAAAAAACGTCCTACCTACACTGGGGAAAGTGAATGGTGTGTTACGAAAACTTCGAGGACACAAAGACTCTCTCTCTCTCTCTCTCTCTCTCTCTCTCTCTCTCTCTCTCTCTCTCTCTCTCTCTCTCTCTCTCTCTCTCTCTCTCTCTCTCTCTCTCCTTAATCTCTTTCTCTCATTCTCTCTTTTTAGTGGTCACTTTTCCCATTCGTTGTATATGTCTCGTGTCTGGCCGACACACACACACTCACACACACACACACACACACACACACACACACACACACACACACACACACACACACACACACTCTCTCTCTCTCTCTCTCTCTCTCTCTCTCTCTTTTTCCCCGTCTGTCTTAGAAACGTCTCCAGCTGAGCAATAGGAAAATAAACCACCAACACGATAATCTTTGGTTTAAAAGACATTTACTACATCTGTCGTCTCATCCGGTTATCCGTTCTTATGATACCCATACGATAATTCTCACCTACGTCACCTTTCGTTATATCCCTAGTGCAACATGCGTCGCGACAACCTCTCTTGTCTGGTAAGAGAAAGAATGAACATTTACGTGAATTTACATGAGAAAGACAGACAACAGGAGGCCGCATTGGGTTGTCTGAGGAAAAAAAAAAATATTTAACTTGACAAAACAATGTCATTCCGCTCAGTATTTATCTAAGCTATCACTGATTCCCCGTTACTGCACATTAGCCTCTTGTGTCCCCGTTAACGCTGTCGTTTATACGTTTATTTCTGGCGTTTCTCTCAAAAGTGTATATCTCTCTGAAGCCACACCCGGGGGTTTCATATATGCGAAGTTCATATACTAGTTGTAAACCTCACGTGATATTAATCTATTTCATAGAAAACGAGAGAGATTAGGGAGTGTCTCTTATCTCTCTTATCTTTCTTCTTCATGAAAACGGCGAGAGCGCGCGATAACCACGAAGCCTGCGACACGACGACGAGACGACCCTGTAATACGTGGATGGAGACGACGAGACGACCATAGGGTTCGCGAGATAACAGGTCACGACGACTGTCAAGACAACGACGCATCCATGAGAACAGGAACATGATGGCGAGATGACCATGAAGATAGCGACTGCGACAGCGAGACGACCATGGAGACAGCGACCACGACAGCAAGACGACCACGAGCCACAGCGACTGCGACAGCGGGACGACCCTGAAGATCACAACTACGACAACGGGACGACCATGAAGATCACGACTACAACAACGGGACGACCATGAAGATCGGATCGCAGCCACGACAACGGGACGATCTATACGACCGTAGACGCAACGAGGAGACGACCTGAGCCACATATTACAATTTAAGACATACATTATAGGTTCGTACAGACAAAACTCAAAGACTACATCGATTCAAACATATCAGAACAGACATTCATGTACATCGATGGAAAGAAATACCCACCCACCCACACACACACACACACACACACACACACACACACACACACACACACACACGCTCATACAAACACTCACAGCTTAAATCTAAATAGGCACATTCATACAAGCACATCATCTTGCATTCACAGACACTAACTCATAATCTCATTACTTTGTAGACACACATCTTAACACAGAACGAGGCACTTAGCAAATCTGAGGTTTCGTATACAAAGACACCTCCTCTGTTGTTATGTCTCTGTGTACACAGAGAAAATCCCAGACCGCAGTGTTGCGTTGGTTACTAGACTACAACAGACCTGGTAAATGCTTAGTAACATTCAGTCTTAACTAACCCCCACAACCAAACTCACTTCAGTCACTTTCGAGTCATTCATTACCTTCGTTCGCCAGCGAAACAGAACGCCAACAGGCGAACAAACAGAGGGAGGTGAGTGGGTGATCCCTCCGAGGCATTGCACTGAACAGGGAGGAGGTGTGATCAGACACTATCCTAGAGTGCTGAGTGGGAAATAGAAGTGAGACGAGGCTCTATCCTGGGAAATAGAGGCGAGATGAGACTCTGTCTTTAGAAATAGAGATGAGATAAGACTCTATCCCGGTAAATAGAGGTGAGACAAGACTCTATCTTGGAAAATAGAGGTGAGACGAGACTGTCTTGGGAAATAGAAGTGAGACAAGACTCTATCCTGGGAAATAGAAGTGAGATGAGACTCTATCCTGGAAAACAGAGGTGACATGAGACTCTATCCTGGGAAATAGAGGTGAGACGAAACTCTGACCTGGGAAATAGAGGTGAGACAAGACTCTAACCTGGAAAATAGAGGTGAGACGAGACTTTATCTTGGAAAATAGAGGCGAGACTAGACTCTATCCTGGAAAATATGTTGATCAGAAAGATGGGACTAAACGCTCTATGGAGGGCGCTGTGTGTGTGTGTGTGTGTGTGTGTGTGTGTGTGTGTGTGTGTGGGAGGAGGGGGGGGGCAATGACATATTAAACACACACATTTAGAGTCACCTACATACATATATCACCGAGGCATCCTTCATGCAGATAGGGACACGCCCACACCAGAGAGACAAGCCCACACACACACACACACACACACACGCACACACACACACACACACACACACACACACACACAACACACACACAATTACTCACAGTTCTGTAAGCCCTCATGCATCACACACACACACACACACACACACACACACACAGAAATAGCAAGACAAACACAGGGACTAGCACACACTGCACATAGCCATGGGAAGTAGCATTACACACTGATTATGTCTTTGCCGAACAGTTCTATTCGTTAATACCGAACTAAAATATAATCATTCAAATGTTTTCCTACACCAGAGGTTAAAAATGGACCGTGAAAAAAAAAAAAATAAATGTAGTTTGAGCAGAAGAATATATAGCCGGTAGGATCAACGCTCATTTAACTTCTGCTTGAATAACATACTCTTTGAGGATTTTAGCCGAGAAAAAAAGAAAAAAAAAAGGCTATTGAGTCTAATTAACAGATACGGCAGGTGTTTATTTGGTGCCATGTTCATATATATGACAGCCCTGCCACTCGATGTACCACCTGGATACATAAACCCTCACACCAGGCAATGGGAAGTTGTTGCGGGTGTGGTGATGTGTGGTGGGTGGTTGGTGTTGGCAGCCTTGGGGTTACGCTTGCGTATGTGCGTGGTCCTCACAGGTGAGACACTGTGTAGACGGCAGCCAGTGTTGGCTCGGCCGCCGCAACGCGAACGTCTATCTTCCCACACACTAGTCATGATGCCCAGCCTCCCCTGCTTCCGCCAGTGATTCCTCCTCCTCCTCCTCCTCCAGAAGCAGTGACAACCTCCGAGTGTATTTGGCATTCTGGAGATCCTCACCGTCGGGAAGTGTACCGGTGGCAAGAGAGAGATAGAGAGAGAGAGGGAGGGAGGTGTGTGGTGTGTGGTGTGTGGGGTGTGGAGTGGTGGTGTTGTGTGTGTGTGTGTGTGTGTGTGTCTCTCTCTCTCTTACGGGCCAAGTGAGACAACAGGTGGAGGACATGTGACGCTGGACGCACTACACGAGTCACATGTGGGAGTGCAGTAGACCCTGGGGAGAGTGAGGACCAGTGCCAGGGAGCGTGACGACAGTGCCCCGGGAGCGTGGCGACAGTGCCGGGGAGCGTGATCACGGGTGCCAAGGCTCCCTGGGGGAGGCATTGAGGGAGGGGGAGGGGAAGGAAATATATAATATACATATATCTTGAAGGTGTCCCTCAAGAATCCTCCAAAGGTTTGTCTATCCCCTTGAGCGGGGGGGTGTGTGTGTGTGTGTCTGTGTGTGTGGGGAAAAACACGCGCGAGGGAGGAGGTGTCGCTCCGTCAACATGAGTTTCCTCAACTCGCTGCAGCAAGTCGTGGCCGGAGTCACGAGCAGCGTCACCAGCCTCACACTCTCGCCCAAGAGGTTCCCCTTCGGCCGGGAGAACAGCAGCGGTGGTGCCCCAGAGGTCACTACGACGACGACCTCGCCCAATGTCCAGCAACACCACCATCATCATCACCACCACCACCGCCCTGGAGGGTCGCCCAACCCCAGGCTGGGGCCGAAGCTGTTGCCCACCCCTGGGGCCGGGGCTGCAGCCTCCCCCCGTCCACAGGGGAGAACTACCAAGTCCTTCATGAACCACATGATTCACCCGCCGCCCATGCAGCAGCAGCAGCAGCAGCTGCAGCCCAAGAAGGAGCGGGAGAGGCGGCCGCTGCCCATGCTACAGTGTGGCGACCGATACACCTACTGGCCAGAGTATGACCCCAGCCAAACCTGGTGAGTGACGAGCTACCCTGTGTTTCCCGCAGTGCACGCCCAGGGCCCTCACACGTCCCGCAGTACACATACAGGGCCCTCACACGTCCTTCGCCACACACCCAGGGCCCTCACACGTCCCGCAGTACACATACAGGGCCCTCACACGTCCCTCGCCACACACCCAGGGCCCTCACACGTCCCTCGCCACACACCCAGGGCCCTCACACGTCCCTCGCCACACACCCAGGGCCCTCACACGTCCCGCAGTGCACGCCCAGGGCACTCACACGTCCCTCGCCACACCCAGGGCACTCAACACACCCAGGACCCTGTAAAACACACCCAGGGCACTCACCCGTCCTCAATTCATCCAGGGCCCTCGATACACCCACGTCCCTCGACACACCCTCGGCCCTCAACACACCCAGGGCACTCAACACACACACACACACACACACACACGACCCTCACCACACCACCCATGGCCCTCAAGAAAAGTATGGTTTCCAACACACCCAGTGGCCTACAACAAACCCCATTGCCCTAGACAATGTGTCCTCGGCTTCTGCCATGCACTTTGGGTCCTTTCGATCACCCAGAAACACAAACATACACAACAGAGAAAATACCCACGTACAAGAACACAGTCAAACACTGACACGCACACACACACACACGGACATGTACAAGCGCACGTATTCATTTTAGATGTCGACACACACATAAACACACACACACACACACACGCACGCACGCACGCACACACAACACACACACACACACACACACACAGATGGGGCCACTTGATTGTACAACTCCCTCTCAGTACACTCCAAATTGGTAGTTCTAATTACAAACGCAACGCTTACACAACAGACGAGGGACCCATGTGTGTAAAAGCGCTTCCCTGTGCTGTACATATAGGTGATCACACTCACATACATACTCGCACACACAGAGGCGCGCGTGCACACACACACACACAACTAGACATGCAACCACGGGCTAATGCATTTTCAAGAACACTCATGTGGGTACCCACATACACTAATATGGATACCCACCTGCACACATTATATATATATATATATATATATATATATATATATATATATATATATATATATATTATATGCTCATTCACGATATATACATGCGAGGATCACACACACACACACACACACACACACACACACACACAAACACACGAGTTACAACACTCTCATTAAATACACACCTCTTAAAAAAAACGTATTCATTAATGGAGGGAAAACCGCACTCCAGGCTACTCAACACTCCATCCACCTGTGGTGGAAGCAACGAGGGACGCATGAGAAACTACTGTGGTGCAGGAGGAGAGAAAATAAACAACAAAACTCAATCTCATGACTGAGTCGAAAAAGAAAAAAAAAAAAGAAAAGTTTCTGTGCGAAATGTACGAGGGGATTTTAGGTCATGGTATTTTGAAATCGTATGCTAATCACGGGTTGATCATAGTGCTGTATTATAATCACGGGTTGATCATAGTGCTGTATTATAATCACGGGTTGATCATAGTGCTGTATTATAATCACGGGTTGATCATAGTGCTGTATTATAATCACGGGTTGATCATAGTGCTGTATTATAATCACGGGTTGATCATAGTGCTGTATTATAATCACGGGTTGATCATAGTGCTGTATTATAATCACGGGTTGATCATAGTGCTGTATTATAATCACGGGTTGATCATAGTGCTGTATTATAATCACGGGTTGATCATAGTGCTGTATTATAATCACGGGTTGATCATAGTGCTGTATTATAATCACGGGTTGATCATAGTGCTGTATTATAATCACGGGTTGATCATAGTGCTGTATTATAATCACGGGTTGATCATAGTGCTGTATTATAATTATGGTCGGCGGGGATGATTGTACGAAGCTGTGACATGGGAAAAGTAATTAGTTCTCTTTACCTGCTCGTTCTTTCTGTCTTCTTCGTCCTCATCGTCTGTTTTAGAAATGTCTTTGTGTGTGTGTGTGTGTGTGTGTGTGTGTGTGTGTGTGTGTGTGTGTGTGTGTGTGTGTATGTGTGTGTGTGTGTGTGTGTGTATTTTTCGAAAGAGACGAGTGAGCATTTTGAGCCTTATGCAGTGAACAAGGGAAGAGAAAACGGCATAAGTTCACTGCTGGTCATTATCAAGTACCTTCCACTCGTCTATTCCTGGGGTGAGAGAGAGAGAGAGAGAGAGAGAGAGAGAGAGAGAGAGAGAGAGAGAGAGAGAGAGAGAGAGAGAGAGAGGCGGGGGCAAGTAAGTAACACTGTCTTGCTCCGGGTGTGTGTGTGTGTGTGTGTGGTGAACCTACTGCGTGTAAGACGGAAGGATGTCAACCCCTCAGAACTCGGTTCTAGGAACACCTTTTCTTGCCATCAAGTCTTCAGTGTGTTGTGGCCTTTCTCTGTGCATGGGAACGCCAGGTTTCTTTCACGCCCTTGTGTCTCTCCCAGAACGGTTCACTCTCTCAAAATGGTTCTTGTATCCTTTAGGCAAGTCGTGATTGCCTTTTAAGATTTGATTTGCTTGTTTATGGACTATATTTTGTTGTTGTTTTATCATCTACTTCCCCTGGAAAGCGAGCATTGTCCATATCTACTGGGTATCTCGCGTTTTTTATCTACTCCTCTGCATCGACATCTCACAATCTACTTAGATCATATGTACGATCTACAATCTACTTCGATAGCGAGAGCTTTGTTTCTATCTACTATTGGTTTGATATCGAAGACATTCAATCTACTCCTCTGCGATAGATATCTCGCCCTTTATCTACCCTCCTGGATCGGCATCTCACAGTCTATTTAGATCATATATACGACTGTGTGAGACATCTTCACGTATCTCGTATATCTATTATCTCCAACACACTTCACTCACACTCTGGATGATTATCTATCGAACTCTTATCTTCATCGATATAACGATAGTTATGGTGACTATTTCATCCACGGTTTACTCATTCCATCAGTGATGGCTCTTACTCACGGTGAGTAACCTCAGTGATGGTTCTTACTCACTTACTCATACCTTAGTGATGGTTCATACTCATACCTCAGTGATGGTTTTTACTCATGCCTCAGTGATGGTTCTTACTCATGGTGAGTAACCTCAGTGATGGTTCTTACTCATACCTCAGTGATGGCTCTTACTCATACCTCAGTGATGGTTCTTACTCATGGTGAGTAACCTCAGTGATGGCTCTTACTCATACCTCAGTGATGGCTCTTACTCATACCTCAGTGATGGCTCCTTACTCATCACCTAACGTTCCCACACAGACGGTTTCATTAAAAGAAAATTCTTTTTTAATCACAATGCTGATTATTCCACATCAAAGGGCGTGGACAGTGGACACACGTAACATTTGGAAGTAGACAGCAGTCAAGCCAATGGCTATGTATGATCCGTCCACTCAAATGAAAGCTCACACACACACACACACACACACACACACACACACACACACACACACACACACACACACACACGCACGCACAGAGACACACACACACACACACACACACACACACACACACACACACACACACACACACACGGAAAAGAGAAGAAGAGAAAATGTCAAATATTTTGTCCACTGCCACGGGGTCGTTGTGGATATCGGAATGGAACGTGCACCAGGGCTTTCACAGCGAAGATACTTTATGCAAGGACTGTCTGTCTGTCTGTCTCTGTCTGTATGTCTTTGTATCTCTCTCTTGTTTATCTCTGTCACCATTTGTCTGTCTGTCTGTCATTCCGTCTCTGTCTGTCTGTCTCTGTCTGTCTCTGTCTATCTGTTTGTCTATGTGTCATTCTGTCTTTCTCTTTTTCTGTCTGTCTCTGTCTATGTGTGTCTGTCTATCTGTCATTCTGTCTGCCTGTCTGTCTGTCTGTCTGGTTGTCTGTCTATCTGTCATTCTGTCTGTGTCTGTCTGTCTACCTGTCATTCTGTCTGTCTGTCTATCAGTCATTTAATATGTGAATCTGACTGTCCGTCTCTCTGTCCATCAGTCTGACTGCATGTCTGCCCCTCTCTCTCTCTCTCTCTCTCTCTCTCTCTCTCTCTCTCTCTCTCTCTCTCTCTCTCTCTCTCTCTCTGACGCTGGCTTGCTCCTGCCATTTCTTTCCCTTTTCGCCCCGTGGAGGCAGGATCGAAACGTCATAATAATACATTCCTCTGTCTATAAATCAAGTCATCAGAAAACGTTTCGCTTCCGTCACGTGAGAGGTCGGGGGTCAAGTGTGGCATTACAACCTCATTTAACCTGACCTTTCTCTCAAGGCTTTTAATTTTCCTGTCCTCGCTGGGAGTGCTTAAATAATAACTCGGTTTCTTTACAACAATTTTTTTTTTTTTTATTGTGGTTTAACCTGTTACTACCTCTTCCCATGTCTTGCTGTTTACCTGTCTATCTATCTACCTTTCTGTCTATCTATCTGTCTATCTATCATTCTATCTATCAATCTATCTATCTATCTATCTATCTATCTATCTATCTATCTATCTATATATATATATATATATATATATATATATATATATATATATATCTTTTTTTTCTTTTTATCATACTTAATCGCCGTCTCCCGCATTAGCGAGGTAGCGCAAGGAAACAAACGAAAGAATGGCCCAAGCCACATACATAAACGCCCACTTACACACACACACACACACACACACACATATATATATATATATATATATATATATATATATATATATATATATATATATATATATATATATATATTTAAGGTAGTAGAATCACAAATGAGGCGATGAATACAGAGTATCAAGCGTTTACGTAAATTACATCGGAAAGTAATACACGAAAGCGCTTGATATTTCGTATTTTCCATTTCCTTGTGGTTACACCTGCATCTTTATGTACACCTCGCTACTTGTGCACCTTCGGCGAGGCTACAACATTCCCAGTGACTGGCTGAAGCCACAGCGATGGAGACTACAAGATATACTCTCTATTTGGAGGGATGGTTCTTAGGTGTTGGTGACTGAATGAGTTTAGGGTTATTTAGACGATAGATATAGGAGAGTGAGGGATCCATGAACCCACCCCCTCCTCCTTCTCTCTCTCTCTCTCTCTCTCTCTCTCTCTCTCTCTCTCTCTCTCTCTCTCTCTCTCTCTCTCTCTCTCTCTCTCTTCTTTTTCTGTCTTATTCTTAACCTTCTCGAAGACTGTCGACGACATACTGCCGTTTTTGCCACGGCTGGTGATAGTAACGTCGCACGTAGAAAACGAGCGAATTGAAATGCGTTTTTCATCCCCCCCCCCTTTTTTTTCAGAGCTTCGGGGGAAAAAATGGAAACTGATAGGGTTGAGTATTTGCAAAACCAGTGAGGATATATTCCGAGTCTGGCTCTTCTTTTTTTCCCTCTCATTTTTTTTTCCATTTCCTCGCGTCCGGTTCGCCGTTTTCTTTCCACATTTCAAATTTCTTTCATGTCAGTGGTGTTTCGAGACCATATATGACACCCGAATGAACCTTGTAGCAATTTACTCATAGGTTTTCTAATCTTTTTTCATAGAAAACTAAACCATATCTACCATTATCAAAATTTTTCATCTAAATTAGTCAAATTTTTATCCCTTGGGATAAATTTTCTTTTCCTGTTAAATTTGCTGTTCCACCACGCAAAAAAATATGTCCTCCTTAAATCGTGAGGTGACATGTGAATGCCACACCGTCCTCAGACGCCCCATCATTTCTACGATGATCATCACACTTGGCTCTTAATTGGCCCTTTTGCTATTTTCTGACCCATTTCCTTAACCAGTTATCTTCCCCCCCCTCCCCCGACCCCCAGGCATCAGGTCTGAAATGTACGTTGGTTGGTTAGCACTCAGGGTTTTGATTTTATGAGACGTGTTCCCACTGAGGGAGGCTGTATGGTCTATAACTAACATTCTTATCATTTTCTTTCTCCCCCATAACTTCTTTTTTTTCCCTCCCTTTTTTTCCTCTTTTTTTTCTACGTTTATTTTCCTTCCGCTGAGGATGGGAGAAAAGAATTAATTGTATATAATCCGGTAGAGTTTTTTTTTTTTTTCCCTGGATCTAGCCAAGAGGCAGATATGTATTTTGAACTAATGAAACCAAATTGTTTTTCCCCCAGACTTAGTTTTATTTTGTGTTATTGAGAGCATTAGATTTTTTTTCCCTTTTCGTTTTTCACAGTGAATATGAAATACTTTTACATACTTCATTTCCTCATGATCAAAGCCATTCATTATTCCTACACTTCTTTTTTCCATGGTGAACGAGATAACACGAGAAAAATAAGTCTTTATCATGACCTTCATATATATATATATATATTTTCCTCTAGTGAAAGGGATATAGACCAAAAGAGATTAATGAGGAAATTAATCTCACGTCCTTGGATTAACGTCGAGAACCTTCCCATGTGACTAATTCGTAATAGGCAAACTGTCACACTGTTGTTCGTTGTATGCCACTAGCACCCTGTTCATTGGTCGATCGGAAAGCCATGTATGTTGTCATGTAGGTAAATATCACAACAGAATATATATATATATATATATATATATATATATATATATATATATATATATATATATATATATATATATATATGTATTCCTAGGAGTCCCCGGGGAAAATGAAACACGATAAGTTCCCAAGTGCAGTTTCGTTTAATAATCACATCATCAGAGGGAGATACAAGAAAGAAATACAAGTTATTTGATATACAACGAAGAGACGTAGCTAAGACGCCATTTGGTAAATAAGTGATTGTCTAAGACAGACAACGAACGTATCATGAACTTATTATGTGGACAGTAAAACCCAAATTTTCGAAGTCAAATCTGAAAGATTCGACTGAAGTCAAGCTGCATGCAACTAATTAAACGACATAGCACTAACGCCTAACTAGAATATGTAGATGAGATGGTTATATATGAAATTGTTTGTAAAAGATATAAGGTTCCAGAGACCCAGAAATTATTATTGTTGTTATCATTATTGCTATTATTTTCATTATCATTACTGCAGTTTCAGTATACACACACACACACACACACACACACACACACACACATATATATATATATATATATATATATATATATATATATATATATATATATATTTGGGTCATTCTTCGTCTGCTTCCTTGCGCGACCTCGCTGACGCGGGAAGCAGCGATTAAATATAATAGTAATAATGATAAAAAAGAAATATATATATATATATATATATATATATATATATATATATATATATATATATATATATATATATATATATATATGTATGTATGTATATATATCGTCCAGGTCAGGGGTATTCCAGCAAGACACTGGAATGATTTCAAATGCAGTGGGTCTTTGTCGTCATATTGGTTTCTCATTCTCATTGGCTAAAATGCTCTCCCTTGATTTCCTTGTTGGGAGGAGAAGGGAAATTAATGTCTGCGATTTTTTTGGGGGCGTCGTGTTGTGTAAAGTGGGCAGAGGTGTGGCACAGAGAGGAACAGTCATCATATGATCAATTAATTCTTCCACAGTTCATTGACGAAGTCTGTATAATATTCTGGCATAGAAATGCGTAAAGTCATGAATGAAATTGCCGTTTGTTATTCATGCTGTTGATATATTATCATTCGACAGCTTAATAATCATTGATATTGGACTCAATAGTTGCTTTTCTATCATTATCATTTTGCGCATTATTTATATCTATGATTATGAGATATGTTCACTTATAGGTGTCTTTTTTCTAACGATTAATCAAGTACTTTAGTCGTTGCCTAAATGGGGCATTTGTAATGTCATGTGTCCTTGATTAATGAATATATTATTTCATCTAACAGCTGGCACATTTCAGGTATATGACGTACTATGATATGTTGATGAAAATATTCATGTATGATAACAGCTATACAGCTTATTACTGTTATATGATTGTGTGTGTGTGTGTGTGTGTGTGTGTGTGTGTGTGTGTGTGTGTGTGTGTAATCAATGACTGCATTCGTGGCAATGCTTTAGCTAACTCCACATTTTTGGGAGGGAATGCTTCAAGCATTTCTTCTTGCGTAGGGAGAAGGAGAAATCATCTATTTCGTTCGGATCAAGTTGATGTTCATGGTACGTTGTACACACTTGTACAACACCACGCTAAAGACAATGTGTTCCAGCACATGTAACTCGCTCTTGGCGATTCTCTCATCCCTAACAGTATGTAAGCGGTGGACAAAAGTGGATTCAACACACATGGAATTGAATACCTTTTGACTAATTACGTAACTCTCTCTTGGCGATTCTTTTCATCTCTAACAGTATGTAAGCGATGGACAAAAATGGATTCCACACACTTGGGATTGAATACCTTTTGACTTATTACGTAACTCTCTCTTGGCGATTCTTTCATACTTAACAGTATGTAAGCGATGGACAAAAGTGGATTCCACACACTTGGAATTGAATGCCTTTTGACGGACGAGAGACAACTTCATATCATAGAATCAACGTTCCATAGACACCGAAAGGCTGATATGACTTCAACCTTCGAGTCGAAAGCGTTTTGAGATCGCCAGTCGGTAATTGCAGGAGGGCCCCTGAGGACCTCCAAGGACCATGACCGAGTGAGGGGAAGGAACATCAGAGACCAGGTCACCTCCAGAGCGTAATCATTCTCAGTCATAATTCCCCGTTGACACAGGCGTAGCTCCTCATTAACTCTCCCTCTGTCACTCCTGTTTGCTCTGCCGTCCTCTGTTATTAACGGGGGGTCGTACCTGCTTGTGGACTGGGTATGATTACCAACGTTGGATTATATATGAAAAAAAACAAGAAAGATATGAATCCTTGATATGTCCTCGGGTGATATGAGTTGTGAGTGTGCTGTGTTGTGAGTGAGCTCACAACACTGGAGAGGTTGTGAGCCCCTTGACACCGAGGAGAAGTGTTGTTTCATAAGGTGAAATGAAAGAGAGGTTTGCTATATTATGCATGACAGTAGTCAAGAGGTTTGCTGTGCTATATGTAGCGAGAGCCGAAAGGTTTCCTGTGCTATATGTAGCGAGAGCCAAAAGGTTTGCTGTGCTATATTCAGAGAGAGGCGAAAGGTATGCTGTGTTATATGTAGCGACCGTAGAAAGGTTTGCTGTACTATATGTAGCGAGAGCCGAAAGGTTTGCTGTGCTATATGTAGCGAGAGCCGAAAGGTTTGCTGTGCTATGGGTACGAGAGCCGAAAGGTTTTCTGTGCTATTAGGTGGCAAAAGTAAGAGAATTCAATCGTCCTGTGAACTTAGACAAGATAAAAGATAAATGAGGATGTTTGAATCACACGTCACGATGGCAATTATTCCTAAAGGAATGTAGAGAAGGTTGAGAATAGGTCAGATGATGGTCATACGAGGAACCATAATTACTTAAGCCAATGCAGTACTGAAGATCATGTATTTTTCAATAGACGTAATGAAGTATGTGGTCAAGGGGCGTTGGCGGGTTGTATAAGGTTCTGTTGTTAAGCTCAAAGGGTTGTGAATGTTATTAATCTTCATGGAGAGAATGATGACCATGTTATTGTTCGTTAATCATTGTCTTTAAAGGGTTTTTCTTTTTTTTTTTCATCAGGTTTCATCTAGTCCTGCTTGAAGGATAGTAAGCTGTGGATATAATCAGAGATGAAAAGAGGACATGAGTATAAGTAACATAGAGAGAAAGGGCGTGACATATTGAACACGACATCACAGAAAACTATAAACGTAATAATTATCTGTACCTATGTATCCATCATTGTCCCAACTTCTGCGAAAGAGCCATAATGACATTCTGGGCCACCTCCAGCCCGAGGTGGCACTACTTTCAGCAGCAGGGGAAAGGTAGACTCCCTTTTGGAGTGTGACCCTTCGCCTCGAGCGCGCGGGATATAGTAATACCATAAACGTATTCTGATTTCCGATGTAGATTTCGAACGTATCCCAGGGACTGTAGATGCGAACGATTATGCAAATGACTGGACGTTATAAAGAATTGGGTCTGGTTCTAAGTGATTTCATGGCAATCAAGAGTAATTAGTGTGAATTTCTGTAATGACATGAACACAGTAATGGGGGATATGATGAGTTTACCGAGGAAAGAAAATGGATCACAAAGTATGGATGATCACTACAGTAAGTGATGTTAAGAGGATTATAAGTTCTAAGTGATAAGTGACTCCACGTCGAATCACGATGGTATAGGAAATTACGATCGCTTATATGAGGGAGGGATATATGTAAATGACACAGTGTAAAATATCGTATCCATAAGTCATATAATTGCCACGACAAGAGCGTCATTGATATAAAGGGGAAAACAGCTTATCGTATAAGTTATATTACGTGATATTCAAGTTCTATTACGTGATATTAATATTTCTTTTTTTTTTTTGAAACGTCAAACGTCAGAAATTAAGAATGGGATCGTGTGACTTACTTACTCTATGTCTGGAATGCGTGTTCAGTCAATCCAAGGGCATTGTGGAGGACTGCTGGTTATATATGCAAATGATGTAAGCAGCCCAATGAGAAATGTGACACTTTGACATGAATAATACGTGGCCTAGGGTGACTGTCATGGTATGTGACACATAGGATCCATGTGTTAATTAATAAATGACTTAATAAATGGTAATAACATCATTTATGGTCACGGCATAGGGACTCTACACCTCAAATTATACATTTGGTCACTGTAAACCATTTATTGATTATTTCCTGCCAGTTTGTCGTTGTTCACGACATGTTATTTCACTGTTCATCGGTACGTTGTTATCCCACTGTTCACTGCAGGGTATTCCAGTGCCCAGTTACTTGATAACTATGTCATAATTTCACAGGGGACTTTGAAACTGAAGCCATCACACACACACACACACACACACACACACACACACACACACACACACACACATCATCTTCCCACACATCGTAAGTCGGACACGCATTCGTATATATAACCAATGATGTGCCTGAAATAATGCTTAAGACTCTGGGGGGACCACAGATGAAGGAGTCGAACACCTATGAAAGGAGAATCCAAGACCATTGATCATTCCATTGAGATGTGGGATTCTACCTTCTCTTGTCTCGCCATACAGATGCGATCAGACCCCTTATTTTTAAAAAAAAATGTCAGTTTTATTTTTTTTTCTCCTCTCTTCCCCCAGGATTCTCAGATTATCCTTTTCCCTTTTCGTTCCTTATATTCTTTATATCTTTTTAACCCTTTTTTTTCTTTATATCTTTTTAAATGTTTTTAACCTTTTTTTTCTTTATATCTTTTTAAATGTTTTTAACCCTTTTTTTCTTTATATCTTTTTAAATGTTTTTAACCCTTTTTTTCTTTATATCTTTTTAAATGTTTTTAACCCTTTTTTTCTTTATATCTTTTTAAATGTTTTTAACCCTTTTTTTCTTTATATCTTTTTAAATGTTTTAAACCCTTTTTTTTCTTTATATCTTTTTAAATGTTTTTAACCTTTTTTTTCTTTATATCTTTTTAAATGTTTTTAACCTTTTTTTTCTCTTTATATCTTTTTAAATGTTTTTAACCCTTTTTTCTCTTTATATCTTTTTAAATGTTTTTAACCCTTTTTCTCTTTATATCTTTTTAAATGTTTTTAACCCTTTTTTTTCTTTATATCTTTTTAAATGTTTTTAACCCTTTTTTTTTCTTTATATCTTTTTAAATGTTTTTAACCTTTTTTTTCTTTATATCTTTTTAAATGTTTTTAACCTTTTTTTTCTTTATATCTTTTTAAATGTTTTTAACCTTTTTTTTCTCTTTATATCTTTTTAAATGTTTTTAACCCTTTTTCTCTTTATATCTTTTTAAATGTTTTTAACCCTTTTTTTTCTTTATATCTTTTTAAATGTTTTTAACCCTTTTTTTTTCTTTATATCTTTTTAAATGTTTTTAACCCTTTTTCTCTTTATATCTTTTTAAATGTTTTAACCCTTTTTTTCTTTATATCTTTTTAAATGTTTTTAACCTTTTTTTTTATATTAAGGCCAATGGCTGGTTCAGGTGGGGTGGGTTGTCAGAGACTTGCACACGTCGAGAAAAGAATATAAATCTAATCATGTTATCATTGTGAGAGATAGTCAGTCCTCTTATATATTTTTTTTTTTGATCATGTTGTCATTGTGAGAGACAGTCTCTCTTCTTTTCTGTCATCTACTAATTGTTGAACATTTGTTAATATTATCAAAGAGAAAGTGTATTATTTTTTTTTCGCTATTGTGAGTTAAGACATATTATTTTTTTTCGCTATTGTGAGTTAAGACATATTATTTTTTTCGCTATTGTGAGTTAAGACATTATTTTTTTTTCGCTATTGTGAGTTAAGACATATTATTTTTTTTCGCTATTGTGAGTTAAGACATTATTTTTTTTTCGCTATAGTGAGTTAAGACATTATTTTTTTTCGCTATTGTGAGTTAAGACATATTATTTTTTTTTCGCTATTGTGAGTTAAGACATATTATTTTTTTTCGCTATTGTGAGTTAAGACATATTATTTTTTTTCGCTATTGTGAGTTAAGACATATTATTTTTTTTCGCTATTGTGAGTTAAGACATATTATTTTTTTTCGCTATTGTGAATTAAGACATATTATTTTTTTTCGCTATAGTGAGTTAAGACATATTATTTTTTTTCGCTATTGTAAGTTAAGACATATTATTTTTTTCGCTATTGTGAGTTAAGACATATTATTTTTTTTCGCTATTGTGAGTTAAGACATATTTTTTTTCGCTATTGTGTGTTAAGACATATTATTTTTTTTTCGCTATTGTGAGTTAAGACATATTATTTTTTTTTCGCTAAAAGCATGAGTGTTCAGAGAGTCTTCAATAAAAAAAGAGAAAATACACACCCCCCTTTGGGGGCAATATTAAATTAAACGGACAAATTACTTTTTCTTCACTGTTCTTGACATATTATGATTGTATAATTAAGCCCGAGCGCGCGCTATCATCAGCCCCTGGGAAGGTACGTGTGTCAGATCAAAAGAATTTCTTTAATATGTCCCCTCGCGTCCAAAAATAGTTCGGCGTGACACTCTCTCTCTCTCTCTCTCTCTCTCTCTCTCTCTCTCTCTCTCTCTCTCTCTCTCTCTCTCTCTCTCTCTCTCTCTCTCGCGGAATAACAGGCTCCATATTGCTTAGAGTTAATGATATGTATATTTTTATCTTTCAGCTCCTGCTCTCTCTCTCTCTCTCTCTCTCTCTCTCTCTCTCTCTCTCTCTCTCTCTCTCTCTCTCTCTCTCTCTCTCTCTCTCTCTCTCTCTCTCTCTCTCTCTCAGGACGGATGTCTTCCGCCGTAAGGCGTTGCAGGAGCCCCCAGCCCCCACCACCCTCCGTTGCCACGTACTACCTCCAGCAAAACAGACATTTACGTCTTTTATTGGATCAGGTCCAGTGCTGTCGCTCGCCTGGCTTCCTCGCTACATTATTCTGATCTGAAGTTATTTCTTTTTCCCATCCATCTCTCCCTCCTTCCTTCCTTCTTTCTTTCCATACTTTATTCCTTCCTTCACTCACACGTATCATCAGCTCTTCTCTCACTTCACACTTATTGTCTTCTCGATCACTTCCTTGTTCATAGCCTGTATATGATCCTCATACTTCCTCAGGTATCGCTCTACCAACCGTTTCGCTCCTGAACCCGCTTCTCAGGTTGGCTTTTGTCATTTCCGCTTCGTGATGTCCGTCCCAATTCAACTTTTCTACTCCACCTCTCTCTATCCCTTATTCAAGAGTTCCTACTCCTTTTGGTCTTAATGTACCTCAAATTATAAAACCCTGCCTCTCTCGATCCCTTATTCAAAGGTTCCTACTCCTTTTGGTCTTAATGTACCTCAAATTATAAAACCCCACCTCTCTCGATCCCTTATTCAAAGGTTCCTACTCCTTTTGGTCTTAATGTACCTCAAATTATATAGGATTTGCATAGTATCCTTATAGTAGGTAATGCTGTTCTAACCCTCCTTCCCCTTTGGCTTCGCATTGTGATCCTGATTATGTTACTTCTCCCCAAAGACTTTAAAACTTTTCACCCTTCTTAAAGTTAGACACGTCTTTCGTAGCACTCAAGTTCCTTCTATCAGACCCCTGATCCATCGTATCTCTCTTAACTTTAGCCTTCAACACCCTACATCAGCCATCTCCAGCCTCCAAGACGGAATCGAGACCTATGACGTGGAGTCTCTCACTCGAACTTGTGCCTCAACTTGTGCCTCAACATAACAGGTCTCCAGAGTGTCGTCATTCTGGTGTTGAGGATTGCCTTTTTTTTTTCCTTGCCACTGCGTAATCTCAGGTCACCTCCTCACCTTCTGATGATTCCAGCTCACACATTATCACATACTCTCTCTCTCTCTCTCTCTCTCTCTCTCTCTCTCTCTCTCTCTCTCTCTCTCTCTCTCTCTCTCTCTCTCTCTCTCTCTCTCTCTCCCACCATCAGGTCCCTAGAGGTTCAGGTGCGTATGTTTCATATGAAGCAATCCATTCAGTATCTTCATGAGTCTTGTTCCTTCATATGCTTTTAATTTTCGAAATCAATCATAAACCAACAGGAATATTACTAAGAAGTGCTGCAATACCACTCAAACTTTTTTGCTGTTCTTTTGTCTTTCTGTGAAATTTGTCCACCTCATTTCGAGTGGTCCTGTGCATGGAAATGTTCGCGAGTGGCAAAGACATATGACAGTGGCTGTTGAGTTTCATATGAATGACTCTCGTGTTCAGAGTTACGAGACCGAGACTGCTCCCTTGTCTCGCCAATATATGGAGAGTAAAGTCTCGTACTGATATATTTCTTTACAGTCGACGAATATAGGCACTCAGGGACCCCTATCTCCAAACGTAAATCACATAAATGGGCTTAGATACCATACTAACGTTATTGGGTTGTTTATCTCGTAATGTTGTTCTGTTTTGTTCACCTCCAGGCCTGAAGATGGGCAATAGAATTCTTCAAATGGTGCTAAGAAGTTGTCTTTCTTCTTCTTCTTAGCCCTCGCGGTGTAGTTGATGTATATTACAACACCAGTTCTTTGCACTAACTGTTACTGATTTTATGAATAGACACCAAAAGGGATCCAACGCTCCGCCAGTGCGAGTTGGTCTGGTGAGAAGCCAGGTTACAGGATGGAGAAGTAGCAGCTTGTGGTTTAGCTTCTCCAGACTCGTTATACATGTACGGTTATCCCCAAGACCCTGCATATCATGGACCTTCGTGGAGGTTGACGCTGCTGAGCGCGTTGGTTCGAATCTTGGCTGCGGCAGTCGGTCCACTGTCAACCCCAGCTGGCCTCGAGTTAGGGCATTCTGTTCCACGTGGTGTCTCAGCTAACGAAGGTAAGGTACAAAGCTCATACCGCTTGTGCTGAAACTATCAACGGCGTTTCCTCCAAAGGCAGGTTTAAAACAAACAACGAACCCTTATGCATATGCGTCTGCTTTCGCCTAAAAAACAACATCCCACACTTTCATATCAATTATCAGTCTGACTTATTTGATTCGGCCAATAGTAAGTATATCTCTGAAGCTAAATACATTAACAATACTACATTGATTATGTAATCTTGCGTGTTTATGTAAAGGTGATATACATAGTCGTGTATGAGATGACGAGTTTCAGAATACAACGAAGCAGTTTCGAGTTCGCATCCCTGAACACATAGGTCGCTCATATCTCATTGAACCAGCCACCCGAAGTCATCCGGTTGGCCCTGCCACTCGGGAACCTGCACATATACACGACGCCGCCAGATATGTGAGGCGGATTATCAAACTTCCATCCATTTCCAACACAGACATGGAGCTGGGAACAGCAAACCCTTTTTTTTTTTACACACAAAAGGGAAAGACCGAAACTTGGTATTCATGAATATGTACGTGAACTATTGTGTTTACAGTTGGTGTGGAATCTGTACATTGTGTTCACTTTTCTCTACCTTTTTTTTTCATTTTTCTTAAAACCTGATCATTAATGTAAATTTGTTTAATACGATTTTGATGTTCAGTATTTTGTATGAGTCAGGATTGATCTTAATCTTGTATACCGAGTGTTTTAGTTATCTTTTTTTCTGTTTTCTTCTGTTTTACGTCTGGTTTTTTTTTTACAGAATTGACTGATGGTTGCATTAGTAAAACCATCATTATTAATTGTTCACATTGTAGTGTAGTTATCGTCTTCTTTACCTATTTTTTTTTTATTTTGCTGTTGATCTGTTGATGAGAATAGAGATCTTCCAATGTTGCCAAGATCTTTTTCTTAGTCACCGCGCTGTTGCTGATGTGACACATTCGCCGTTTCCCTTGATACGAGGTAGCGCCAGAAAAAGGAGGAATAACTGGTCTCGTTCGCTCACATCGCTCTAGCTGTCGTATATAATGTATCAAAACCAGAGTCCTCTCTCTTTAACTAGGCCTTACAGCCTTTTTCGTGTTTTTCACCCGTCGTCCCCGGTATACCATATCGTTCCAATTGGCTCTATCCCTTGTACACCTGACACTCACTTGTGTACTCAGGCACCGAACCCTCAGAGCATTTTTCGTTCCATTCTTGGTTTCCACTTTTCCATGTTCCCTCCATTTCTTGCACGTACACAATCTTGTCAACCTTTCCTCACTCATCCTCTTCATATGTCCAAACCATTTCAGCATATCCTCTTACTACCACACCACTCTCTTACCTCACCCTATCGTACTTGATCAACCCTCTTCACACCAGATACTGCTGGGAATCAAGGACCATAATCCTCATTGACTCGTCCATATTCATACTTGGGGATGAATAATGAGAAAGGGAAGAGGGGAGAAAAAAATGTGAAAATAGGTAGCAAAAAGAGTAAGGTGTATTGGGTGTATTTGCGGAAATATGAAGATTAGCCTGATAGGGTAATTCCAATGAGACAGAGAGCAGTCAGTACTTAGCAGTCTTGATATGGAGGGTGCTAGATTGTACCTAGTACGACTTTAGCACTACAGCGACGGGACTACAGCACCTTAGCCAGTTGTTGTATACATCTTACTACCAGCAGGCTCGGCCCTACGTAGGGTAGGGGGTAAACTGATATGTTTTGGATGCGTTCAGGTTGTAAAATAGGCCCGTTCTCCGTGACCTGAATCCCACTACTTCGTGGTCATATTTGTTTCATTTTCACACATTTTCTCTCTCTCTCTCTCTCTCTCTCTCTCTCTCTCTCTCTCTCTCTCTCTCTCTCTCTCTCTCTCTCTCTCTCTCTCTCTGTGTTTTTCACTGTTTTACACACACACACACACACACACACACACACACACACACACACACACACGCACACACACACACACACACACACCGTTTCTCGTCATCTCCCTAATGACTCAGTTACCAGATACGGTCGTTATGTGGTCAATACCTAGACCCCCTCCTCAACACCAGGACACGATGTCGTCTTGTTGAGGCACACAACCCAGCCTGACCGTCACGCCATGCTCAGGGGGCCACCGACGATGACCAACCCGTGCAACGTATCAGCTAAAGCTTTGGTTTTTTTCTCTTGAGATCGTAAGAGTGACGAGGCGCTATTTACTTCCTTAGAGAGAGTAAGAGCCCCCCTCCACCCCTTCAATATATATATATATATATATATATATATATATATATATATATATATATACTTTTTTTTTTTCCGTACTATTCGCCATTTCCCGCGTTTGCGAGGTAGCGCTAAGAACAGAGGACTGGGCCTTAGAGGGAAAATCCTCACCTGGCCCCCTTCTCTGTTCCTTCTTTAGGATTTCCTATCATAGAATTTCATCCTCACTCTCCCAGTTTTCTGTCACTGTCGCCAAACTCCTCTCACAGACCTCACACCTCACACAGACCTCATACACCTCTCACTCTTCTCTATTAAATGTAACCTCCTCCTCCTGTCAGTAAGCCTTAGACATATGTGGCTCTTGAGACACAATTCTCTCATCCTTGCCCCTATCAGGACCCCCCCCCCCCCCTTCTCTGTTCCCTGACCCCAGAAGCAGCTCTCAGTGAAAATAGATAAATCCAGATATCAAACAAATTTCGAAACAGACATACATGTTTCATACAACATTCACCTACACCAACACAAGTATGAATATGTACATGTTTATGTATGTATATGTCTGTGTATGTGTATGAATATTTGTACATGTTGATATGTATATGTGTATTTATGTATGTGTGCGTGTATGGGCGTTTATATATATATATATATATATATATATATATATATATATATATATATATATATATATATATATATATATATATACGTATATATGTATATGAGTGGATGGGCCATTCTCCGTCTGTTTCCTGGCGCTACCTCGGTGACGCGGGGAACAGCAATTAAGTATGATAAAAAAAGAATAAAATATCAAACTCTTATCTTTGTACCAGGTGACTATGCCATAATGGCATTGAACACACTGGAGACAAAGGGACAGATACGCTATCAGTAATGGAAGTCATTGACGCCCGCCCTCTGGGGAATTAGGAACATCGCGCATTGGCATTCCCTTCGGTGGAAAAGCGATCGAACACTCCTTAGAGGAGATACAGTGCTGAGTGAATTCCTTTAGGATATAGAGTGTGGTATGGAATTCCACAGTGGGGTAAGGATCTGCAAAAGACCGTGCTGAGGGTATGACAAATGAGTCCGTAAATGGTCACCAAAGGGAGAGGACGTCAGATGAGCCGAAGAACAAAAAGAAATAGAGAGTTGAAGACGTAGAAGATACAGCAGCCAGGCAGGGATAGAAGAATGTAAGAAGACAATGGCTACATTCGAATAAGAAGGAAGGAGGAAAGAGAGATCTTTGGGGAGAGAAAGATAAACTGTGTGCAAGGACAAAGACCATCGTAAACTGTCCTTGAGGTCCATCAAGACCAGCTTAAGAAGGATCGTAAGATAAACCTTGAGAGACCCAGAGGGCCGGACGGTTCTGGAGACAAGAGACCAAAGGCGGACCATCTGCCATGAGACAGATTAGAGAAGTTCACGCAATGGATCTCATGGACCATAAACGCACAGGGACCTTTGTGTTTCATTCAGCTGATAAGGAGATAAACTATCACTCATGAAATTATACCTTTCGTATTAATCATGCTTGATATGATCCGTGATTGATCGTTCGAGACGGACGAGTCTGTACGTCGCAGAAAGAGGACTGAAATTACGGAAGGGTCATCACCATCCTTAAAGACGAATCCGTGAAGAGGAACGGCTATTCTAGCCTGTCCAACAGACAGACGCAAACATATGATGGTCTCGAGGGACAGAAGTGGACAGACGTCACAGCGGTTCACTCTTGCGTTGCCCACGGCAGCACCGTAGTCATGTGACTCAAATGGTTTGCCGAGTAATACGTGGTCTAGCCTGCGCATGTAACTAGATAGTTCTCGAGTTTTAAGAAAGGATAAAGACAAACGAGCACTTCGGTGTAGGGCAAGTGGTGCCCAGGCGTTCTGAGGTCAGACTGGGAGAGTAGTTGAGTCGGGATGTGTTTGAACTCGACCCCGAAGTATGTAGTGTTTATCATACCTCGGTAGACTTAAGAGCTGTAACTCTCGTAAGGAACGAATGAATCCTTTCTATAATCGGAGCATCTGGTTATAGAAGAAGTAGTACGGCATCTGAACAGGACTTCCTAAGTCTCTTTAGATCCAGACTTGTGACGATTTGTATAAAATGAAGTTGCCCTAGACAGCCTACATGTTATGGCGGTATCAATTACATTCAATCCCGTTGAATGGTGTCATTCTAAGGCCATCAAAGAAGATGGGAAATTTGTGACGAGCTTGTCAGAGAGAACTGGGATTTAGAGGCATTAAACTTGACTGCATTATTATCATCCGGCTGGATATACCCCGTCCAGATTCTGCATTTAAGGAGGCAGTGATGGCGGACGAGACGCAGGTCCATAAAGAGAACATTGGCAGATCTGAGAGAAGTTGAGACTTTAGCCGTGTCGTCAGCGTAGAGGGTTTATTTTGGTTTTCTGCTGAAGAAAACGAGAATCTCTGACGGGAAAGGAGATGGAAGCGTAGGGACGAAGGACAGAGCATCTTGTTGATAGGGAAAGAGGGGAAAGGTTGATCTATCGACAGTTAAGGAAATATAATGGCCACAGAGGATGCTCCATATGAGTGAGGAGAGTGAAAAAGGGAAGTTAGAAGAGGAAAGTTTGGAGAGCCGACCCCGATGCCACACCCTGTCAAAAGTTGCCGATACATCAGGGCCTACAATGCACAAGTCCCCAAAGACTCTTGGAGAGGATAACCTGCCATTAGTGAAATAGGAAAGGATATCACAGGTGGATCTCGCCTTGTGAGAGCCATACTGACGATCAAAAGAAATGACTGAGACTCTAGAGTTCAAGGTAATGGCTGATGAGAGGAGAGATCCGAAGATTGAAATAGGAAAAGTCAGAGCAACAGAACCTGATAGCTGGAAGGTTTAGAAGGGTCATCCTCTGATGTGAGATGCTTGCCATTGCTGAAATCGAAGATGAAGGAGAAGTAGTCTGGCAACAGAAATGGAAAGGACGAACAAACTTGGACGTAAGGGTAAAAAAAGATATACGAGGAGAGATACGAGCTGGCTCTCCAGATAGAGACGTATCTTCTGGACTGTAGGGAAAGAGACGGTAGGGAAGGGGAAAGGATTGATCAGAGGTGCGAACACTGGTGTGGAATGTTAGGGCCACGCGAGGTTGGGATAGCGGAGAAAAGCGAACTAAAAGTAGTTGCCTTGTCTTTGGAAGAGAAAGCTATAGTCCCTTGGGAGCGGGAAACTGCCTCGGCTTGAGGGTGTGTGGATGTCACGACAGCATTACAGTAACCCAGGTAGGTTATGCAGTTCATAACATGTGTTTGTGGAGTCAAGGCGGCAGTAGACGAATTACAGGAGGTCGAGAGACAAATCTTCAGCCAGATGACTTCAAAATGTGGATATACAGAGACCGTGAGGCGTGCAACAGGGCGGGTTGGTGTTGAAATAAGCCAAAGACCAACTCACCTCAATCTAAATCATGAGTTAAGGTTATAGTCGGATACGAATGAGAAAAAAGACTTGCTGAAAATATGACGAGACAACAGAGTCTCCCACTGAGGCAGGGAACTCAGAGAACCCGCTGGCCAAATGATGTAAGGAGACGAGAGATTAAGAGAAAGACAGCCGAAGGGAAAATAAAGGATCCGGATCAATGAAAGGATCAAGGAGCTCTGAAGGGACTGGTGTGGCTGCCTCCGAGCTGCCCATCTCGCTGGCAACAGATAACAAGCGGGATTCCGGGTCGTCTTCTCCTCACCCCATACCTGAAACTCGGTGGCCAGAGGCTTGGTCCGACTCTTTCATCCTTGTAATTAAAGGTTTAATGAGATAAAAGGAAGGAAAGAGAAGAAGTGGCATCAAGCTGGAAAGCAAAAATAAACCAGGTCTGTGCATGGATCATGGAAGGAGGATAAGCTGAAATTATTCTCCGTGGTTTAGTACCGAGACGAAGTCAAACCACTGTTTCTGACACGGATAATTGACGATGGTTTCTGAGCCTCGTATTCAACGTTTCTAAGTCAGGATAGGTGCTCTCTACACCCTACTTCCGACAGCCCATAGACTCGGAATATATCGAATGACATGCTATATATATATGTTTAATGAGTATATGAAAAGTCTAAACAAAAGGATTAGTCTTTTACTCAAGAACTTTCAATTCGAGATCTGTACCGTTGCTGTAGTACGTCATTTTACAAGCCAAGAGACGCGGCCTAAGATCCAGGCCCCAAGCTAAGGCAGGTGTATCACACAGCCTGGCTGAACTAGGCTCGTGAGGAGGAGGAAGAGGAGGGAGGAGCAGCAGCTTCACCGCCTCCTGATTCGCTGGTGTTGGTAGTAGGAAGGAAGGAGGGAAGGAGGGAGGGAAGGAGCGGCGTTTATTCCACCCCATATAAATGTGTCCCACCAAATACTGAGCCTCTCTGCTTCTGCCGCCTGTAGCCACCTGACAGCCGAGAGCGAGGTTGTCATGGCAACTTGTGGGAGAGAGAGAGAGAGAGAGAGAGAGAGAGAGAGAGAGAGAGAGAGAGAGAGAGAGAGAGAGAGAAGAGAGAAAAAAAAGGGGGGGGGGACTTGAAAATCAATGGATTACTTCGAGCTATTGTCTGGACGAGAATCTTTCGCAACGTGAGGGGGATTACGAGGGTTTGGTGATTTACCAACACCCCCGCAGGTGTGAGGACAGACTGACTTGGGTGTCATGTTATCACATCACCACCAAGCATTGATGCTCGTATACAGTAGATGGTTCCCTCATCTACATCTTCTGTTGCGTGTTTACCATCTGTCTGGGATACAGGTCCGACAGTGGAGGAGCATCGACAACAAGACGACCATCATAAGACCTCCCTAGTGGAGGAGGATCAACAGGACCATCACCATAAGACCTCTCTAGTGGAGGAGGATCAACAGGACCATCGTCGTAGGACCTCCCAGTGGAGGAGGACCAACAACAGGACCATCTTAAGACCTCTCAGTCGCGAGGGTTCAAGAGGACCATCACATGACCTCCTAGTGACGAAGGATCAACAGGACCATCACCATAAGACCTCCCAGTGCAGAAGGATCAACAGGACCATCATTATAAGACCTCCCAGTGCAGAAGGATCAACAGGACCATCATCAAAAGACCTCCCAGTGCAGAAGGATCAACAGGACCATCATTATAGACCTCCCAGTGCCGAAGAATCAACAGGACTGTTATCATAAGACCTTCAAGTGCAGAAGGATCAACAGGACCATCACCATAAGACCTCCCAGTGACGAAGGATCAACAGGACCATCACCATAAGACCTCCCAGTGCAGAAGGATCAACAGGACCATCATCATAAGACCTCCCGGTGGCGAAGGGTCAACAGGACCATCACCATAAGACCTCCCAGTGCAGAAGGATCAACAGGACCATCATCATAAGACCTCCCGGTGGCGGAGGGTCAACAGGACCATCCCTCGAATCAGAGGCCAAGCTGCCGAGTTCCGGTTTGCTAGGAAGTAAATATTTTCCTCGGCATCAAAGGCCAGGGAACTCATTACAGCCACCTGCTTCAACGACACGGAGAAAGATTTGCCTTAAAGGTGCCTGGCCCGTACAACCCATTTTCCTGATTGTAGTATATGATTATATATATATATATATATATATATATATATATATATATATATACATACAAACCTCCAACAGCCAGGCCCCCATATGCGCTTTGTTTATATATATATATATATATATATATATATATATATATATATATATATATATATATATATATATATATATATATATTTTTTTTTTTTTTTTTTTTTTTTTTTTTTTTATACTTTGTCGCTGTCTCCCGCGTTTGCGAGGTAGCGCAAGGAAACAGACGAAAGAAATGGCCCCACCCCCCCCCCCCATACACATGTACATACACACGTCCACACACGCAAATATACATACCTACACAGCTTTCCATGGTTTACCCCAGACGCTTCACATGCCTTGCTTCAATCCACTGACAGCACGTCAACCCCTGTATACCACATGACTCCAATTCACTCTATATCTTGCCCTCCTTTCACCCTCCTGCATGTTCAGGCCCCGATCACACAAAATCTTTTTCACTCCATCTTTCCACCTCCAATTTGGTCTCCCTCTTCTCCTCGTTCCCTCCACCTCCGACACATATATCCTCTTGGTCAATCTCTCCTCACTCATTCTCTCCATGTGCCCAAACCATTTCAAAACACCCTCTTCTGCTCTCTCAACCACGCTCTTTTTATTTCCACACATCTCTCTTACCCTTACGTTACTTACTCGATCAAACCACCTCACACCACACATTGTCCTCAAACATCTCATTTCCAGCACATCCATCCTCCTGCGCACATCTCTATCCATAGCCCACGCCTCGCAACCATACAACATTGTTGGAACCACTATTCCCTCAAACATACCCATTTTTGCTTTCCGAGATAATGTTCTCGACTTCCACACATTTTTCAAGGCTCCCAAAATTTTCGCCCCCTCCCCCACCCTATGATCCACTTCCGCTTCCATGGTTCCATCCGCTGACAGATCCACTCCCAGATATCTAAAACACTTCACTTCCTCCAGTTTTTCTCCATTCAAACTCACCTCCCAATTGACTTGACCCTCACCCCTACTGTACCTAATAACCTTGCTCTTATTCACATTTACTCTCAACTTTCTTCTTCCACACACTTTACCAAACTCAGTCACCAGCTTCTGCAGTTTCTCACATGAATCAGCCACCAGCGCTGTATCATCAGCGAACAACAACTGACTCACTTCCCAAGCTCTCTCATCCCCAACAGACTTCATACTTGCCCCTCTTTCCAGGACTCTTGCATTTACCTCCCTTACAACCCCATCCATAAACAAATTAAACAACCATGGAGACATCACACACCCCTGCCGCAAACCTACATTCACTGAGAACCAATCACTTTCCTCTCTTCCTACACGTACACATGCCTTACATCCTCGATAAAAACTTTTCACTGCTTCTAACAACTTGCCTCCCACACCATATATTCTTAATACCTTCCACAGAGCATCTCTATCAACTCTATCATATGCCTTCTCCAGATCCATAAATGCTACATACAAATCCATTTGCTTTTCTAAGTATTTCTCACATACATTCTTCAAAGCAAACACCTGATCCACACATCCTCTACCACTTCTGAAACCGCACTGCTCTTCCCCAATCTGATGCTCTGTACATGCCTTCACCCTCTCAATCAATACCCTCCCATATAATTTACCAGGAATACTCAACAAACTTATACCTCTGTAATTTGAGCACTCACTCTTATCCCCTTTGCCTTTGTACAATGGCACTATGCACGCATGTGTGTGTGTGTGTGTGTGTGTGTGTATATTATTTATCTTTATTTATTTATAGATATACCTTTATAGATGTACCTTTATAGATATACCTTTCATTTGTCCAATCTATATTACGGGCGAAAATCGGAAGTGTGCAGATTACAGAGGGGGAACTTTACCATTATATCATGCAGGGAAGATGTAGGAGCGGGTGATGGATCGCCGATTGAGAACCCAGGTAGAGAAGGTATGTTGGGAAATTGCCAATATGGTTTCCGATCTGATAGAGGATCTAGCGAATCGATTCTTCTCCTTAGGATCAGACTGGGGCAAAAATGTTGAAAATAGGACGTGGAGAGGTGTCTGTCTGGCTTTCATAGCTATACAAGATGCTTTGGACTATAAAAGTGATAGAAACAAACTATGGAAGACACTGAACAAAAAAAACATCGCTATGGAAAAGACATGAATCTAGTATGAGTAATAAGAAGTATATACCGATATTGTGAATATAGAGTCAAAAACAAAGATTGATATGGAGTAGTTCCAAGCAAAAGTCGGAATCGAACAGGGAGGAGTATTTGGATAGATATCTATGAGAAATATTTGAAGAGGAGATAAAGTGATAACAGAAGCTTTTGCTAATGACGTAGCTATCATAACTGAAATCAAGAGAGGCTTACAGGATGCTAGAGGTGAGTGGTCAGATTGTCTGAGCAGAAACGGTATGAAATTCTGCAACAGTAAAACGGGAAACGTTGAATATCAGTAGAAACAAGATAGATTGTAGGTACATATGTAGGATGCCACCAGCTCTAACTGGTAAATAATTACAGATGATAATCTGTGATGAAACTCTGTAACAAACTCTGTAACAAATGGAAATACACAACAGAATAATTGAAATATGAGACACGCTTCAGTACACTGACGGTAATAGACAAAACATACACGAGTGAAATGGAAGAATATGATATTCAACCATCATTCTCTGAACCATTATGATATACGGATCAGAGGAATGGTCACTGATTGACCAAAACAAGGTCGCAAATCCGGAATTTCGAAGAGAGAGAACTGGGACCCATCAGAGATGTTACAGGAATGAATAAGATGAGAAACACTAAGGTAAGAGAGGGGTATATGTGTCTCATCTATGATAAGACATAAGTGAGAAGCAGAAGAGCTGAGGTGGTTTGGCCATGAACAACGAACATGAAGCGCAAGATATAAGTGAGAAGCAGAAGAGCAGAGGTGGTGTGGCCATGTACAGCGAACATGAAGCGCAAGATAAGCCAAGAAGGTTATCAACTGGACCCTTTGAAGGAAGACGTCGAGCAAGACGTCCTGACACCCCCCCCCCCCCCCCAGATGAGATGGATTGAGGGCATCAAGAACTCGTTCAGAAGAAGAGGGCAAGACGCTGGAGGAAGCTGGAGAAAACAGAGTAAGAGGACAGGAAGAATGAGCGATGAAGATTGACCGGGAGGCCGGCGACTGACGGGCATTGAGTCGACCAGGATCTCTGATAAGATAGATGGGAATATATATATATATATATATATATATATATATATATATATATATATATATATATATATATATATATATATATATATATATATGTGTGTGTGTGTGTGTGTGTGTGTGTGTGTTTGTATATTGCTGGTTTCCAACTCCTTGAGGTTACACCATGAGGTAAAAAGGCTACCCCTCCTCTCTTGGCGAAGTTGTACCACCGTCAGGGAGAAACTCTCTCTCAGAGGAGGGCATTTCTCTCTCTCTCTCTCTCTCTCTCTCTCTCTCTCTCTCTCTCTCTCTCTCTCTCTCTCTCTCTCTCTCTCTCTCTCTCTCTCTCTCTCCACTGAAATGCCTCCCCTTGAGTGCCATCTCTTGGCTTGGCTCTTGTATAGGAAGGAAGGCCGAGGGGTGTGTGGGAGGGCGGGTCGGTGTATCAGGGTGCTCTCGGGTGCGTGTGCCGCTCAGGCTCTGTGGTCGTGTGGTGGTCTCTAGGAAGTGAGGCAGGTCATGACGTCGCCTCCCACCCTCAGTGGAGGTGGATTAGGGAGATGTGCGTCGCGTCTTTACCTGGTGCGCTGAGGTAGACTTTGTGTCTTTACCTGGTGCACTGAGGTAGACCTTTGCGTCTTTACCTGGTGCACTGAGGTAGACTTTGCGTCTTTACCTGGTGCACTGAGGTAGACTTTGCGTCTTTACCTGGTGCACTGAGGTAGACTTTGTGTCTTTACCTGGTGCACTGAGGTAGACTTTGCGTGTGTGGAACGAGAGGCAAGTCTCCGCTTTGGGTAGAAAAAAAAAGAAGAGATGGGTATGTTTGAAGGTATATTATTTCCCCCACAGTGTCGCGTGGGTGTGAGGCTCAAAGGACCTGAATGAAGAAAATGTGATGGTGAGTGTGATTCACAGGTCGAACACAGTAAGATGCATTGATGAAGTGATATGTTATCATGAAGATGTGAAAAGACAAGTACTTCAGCATCTTTGCGAAGACACTGCAAATGAATATTAAAGAGCTGTATGTATTTTTTCTTTCCAGTATCTTTTAATACGCCTATGGCACTGTTCGTGTCAGTTATATGTTTAAAACATGTACTGATTCTTTCCCTCACAGTGGTGTATTTATATAAGATTAATGCTCATACCTACAGACAGACATACCTGAGTAAAATGAGATTCACTTTCGTAAAATGAAGAAGACGCCAGTGACGACATAATGGTTGTGGAAATACAACATCGCGTAATCACTGATCCTTTGTTGGGCTGCACGTTATTGACCTCTTAAGCGAGAGAGAGAGAGAGAGAGAGAGAGAGAGAGAGAGAGAGAGCCGCAGAGCCTCTAATGAGTGCGAGCACCAATCTTCGTCTTGTTCTCCTGATTGGGTTCTTAAGACAATCCATCGCTTGAGATCGTCTCTCGTTGAGGGTCTCCCGAGCAACAGCAAACCACTCCCCTCCTCCTTCTCCTCCTCCTCCTCCTCCTTCTCCTCCTCCTCCTCCTCCTCCTCCTCCTCCCCTCCTCCTCCTCCTCCTCCTCCTCCTCCTCCTCCTCCTCCTCCTCCTCTCTCTCTTTTGGTCCTCCTAGTGCGACGCGAAGCTTGATCCCGCAAAACCCTTGATGGAAATGATTCGTTCCAGCTTGTACTAAGTTTGAATCCATCTCCCGGTAACCTTGGCTGAAGAGTTTTTTTTTCGGATACGAAAAATAAATAGAAGAACCCAGTGAGTTGCAGGATTGTACGTTTTCAAATGAGCATTTAGTAATTCTGTAACATTAGCTTTCATTAGTTCTTCACAGTGATACTTTATATTCCAAGGAGATAAAGCCATGCCTATCGAGAGCGTTTGCAGTCAATTGTTTTCTAATTTGGTATTTCACTGAAGTCCTCCTGTCAGGCATTCTGGTAGAAGCCCAGGACAAAACACTTTTAAGTGGTATATAAAAATGCACTTCGTCACTCGCGTGATTACAGTGGTAAGACCCGAAGGAGTTGACGTCGAAGCGTTCATAATACACTTGTGTTGAAGAGCAGAAATTTAGGAATGTGAGTTTTCCGTCAAACCTTCGAAGTTAAGAAAATGACGAGGACCATATAATGGCTTACTGTAGAATCTAGAAGGTAAGAAGAAGGTTTTTTTTACCTCTTTGAAGTGCAACATGACTATATGAATAACATTGATAAGAATGATAGCTTCGTTTTAAAAGAAAATACAATCGCTACAGAAAAATAAAGGTCGTTCCAATATCACGGCCAAAGTCTGCCCTTGGCACGAAGTTCTTGGTCTTATGTGCCAATTTGTTACGTTAAAGATCGTAAAAGAAATAGATCCAGACGTTTATCACCTCCTCAGTACTATTACTGCTGCTACTACTACTACTATTGCTACTATTACTGCTACTACTACTATTGCTATTGCTACTATCATGTTTGTGTAGTATATCTAAGGGTAGGTTGAGGAAGGAGTAAATTGTGAGTGGGGATGAGGATCACTAGTGACTGAAATGACTTTTGTGAGGGTGGAGCTGCGAGCGTGGTAGGGAGCAAAGCAATCTGGAGGCATTCTACAGGGCATAAGGAACCAGAGCGGGATTCATAGACGAACAGAGAAACGTACGTCGTTCATAGACGCTATAGACGTATGAGACTATTCCGAAAATAGATGCCGAAGATAATGATATACGTCGCTTCCTCTTCAATCCCGAGCGAGTATGAGTGATGGAAATTGATATAGAAATTTGAGATGGAAGATGGGATGAAGTTATCCCAGCCGTACATCTCTAGCGTGACTGATGCTAGCAAGATATGTTAGGACAGGGTTCGTCTTGTGTCAATAGAATCATCGCTCCTTAAATCTACATTTTCTGTTTGATGTAGGTGACACAAACGTCAGCTTTGTGTATATATATATATATATATATATATATATATATATATATATATATATATATATATATATATATATATATATATATATGAGAATACTTCCCACGTATTCCGTGCGTGTCGTAGAAGGCGACTAAAAGGGAAGGGAGCAGGGGGCTGGAAATCCTCCCCTCTCATTTTTTTTTTTAATTTTCCAAAGGGAGGAACAGAGGAGGGGGCCAGGTGAGGATATTCCCTCAAAGGCCCAGTCCACTGTTCTTAACACTACCTCGCTATTGCGGGAAATGGCGAATAGTACCAAAGAAAGAAAAGAAATATATATATAAATATCATGGGTTACAATATGTTGGTTTTCTCATTACTCAAGAAGGTAATTTTTCGCATTATGTACATCCTCAGACGTTATTCTTTCGTATATAAGACCTGCAACATTTCTATTTTTTTGAGTTGATATCTTTGGTTTGTCATGTGTTCTTGATTTTCTATCCTACACCAGCAGCACTTGTCTTCGATATCCTACGTTTAGGTAGATGTAAGACGCCGTTAGACTTTTGGGGTTTATTATGATATGTCGGTTTTGCTATCGAGATCTGAACATGACTCGAAATGAATTCATAATTCATATCATTTTGATCTGAGGGACACCCAGAACACACAAAGTGTCGAGCCTTTTGAATACCTCCCTGAATGAGTGCTTGAAGGAGCAGACGCCACTGTGATCTTGCAAGATCCCTCCTGAGTGGCAGGTGAGGATAATGGCTCTCGCCAAAGACAAGTAAGCAATGCCCGGGTATGATCCCAGCGTGTGACATCAGCCCTCAGCGTTGAGGAGCCAAGGAGTGAGCATCCAGCCAGCAAAAAAAAAGAAGAAAAAAAAAAGTGCAAAGGGTTGAGGTGTTGTGAAGAGCACAAGGATTTGCCCGGCGAGAGAGAGAGAGAGAGAGAGAGAGAGAGAGAGAGAGAGAGAGAGAGAGAGAGAGAGAGAGAGAGAGAGAGTAAAGAAGACAAGTCATCAAAGGGCGTCTTGAGTGGAAAGAAAAATAATCTTTCTTTGATCTTGAAAGTTAACGCCGAAGGTGGCATAAACCGAGCTCAAAAAACAAAAAAAGGGGATTAATCTTTCAGTCAGAGGACAAAGGGCGACATCTCTTGGTGTATGAAGGACATAGCGTTACCATCTGGGAACATGTTTGTGTGTCAAAATCACGGACTGAGAATGGCTTTAAGAGACCTCATGACACTGATCCACGTCCAAACCACATTACACCCAGGGTGTTTATGAGTCTTCCCTTTCCTCAGGAGCCTCTGGCATCATCTCAGAAAGTAACACTTACTCATAAAAGGCAAAAAGGAAATCTTTCCATTTGCTCCATGAAATGGATTACCCGAGAACTTCAGTCGGATCAGCCACAGAACCTTTTGATACTACGTTAAAGAATGCCTTTGTTGTTGTTACCGAGCAGAGACGCGCACGGGTGTGTGTGTGTGTGTGTGTCTGTGTGTGTGAAGCCAATTCTGTGAAGTCAAGAGGAGGACGACACAGAGGAATAGAAAGAGGTGAAATAAGAGAGAGAGAAAAAAAAAGGACCGTCATAAAAGATGACAGATCAAAGGAGCCACCAGACTGGCAACTTGTCTCGTGCAAATGATGGAAATAATTGAAAAAAAAAAAAAGATACATTGTCGTAACAACTATTACGTGACGACTGGGGCAAGAGAGGTCCTTAGCTGCCAGCGAGTTGTATGTATGTACGCGCGCACGAACCAGGCAAGTCCTACCGCCCCAACGAAGGAGGAGATAACTTGAACTTCCGAAGTTAACTAGAACTTCAGTAAGTTAGAGGTCGGGAATCCTCGATCTCTATATTGGCATTGTCGCTTACGAAGGGGAAGTTGCTATAGAAAGTCAGGGAGTTGTAGATTCAGTTGTTATTAGTAATAGTTGTGATATCTATAATGTTATTCTTTGGGTTGAAGTCAGAGTTCATGTGGAGACGCCTGTTGAATATTTGATGTGATTTATTCCAAAGAACTTCTCAGGATTTGAGAGGTGAACCTCGCCACGTAAGATCAGATTTCTCATCCTCTTGAAGTATCTTAAAAGAGCAAAATTACCCAAATCCTGAATCCCTTCTAAATGTGCTTAAATGTAATATTTTACCTGTTGGGTTCCAGAAAGGAATTTTTTTCTGAATTTGAAAGCAATAAAATGTCCTACTGACCGTGACGAAGGAAATATATATATGAAGATGAGTCTTATTCTTGTTTGCCACACTATTAATGCATTGATCCTAATGGCGTAGTTGATTGAGGAGTTAACATAGTGAGCTCTGTGTCCCTCCTGCATCAGTCAGTGCCCTAGACAACCAAGTAGTCGATGGAATGACAAAAAATGCCCAGGTCAGAACGGCGCCTCGTCCACGTTAATGTGGTCACTGATTTTTCTCTCTTCTTGTACGAGACCTTGAAGGAGAGCGCCTATAATTTCTTTATCTCCGTACGATTCAATGTATGAGGACGGAGGGAAGAGGCCCAAAGGAGGTTGGCTGAAGGACATGAGGAAGTTGCGGTCAAGCACAACCAAGAGTGCTTGGTTGCCTGGAGACAAGCATGATGTTGAATTTGAAGGCTAGCCAAGTTGGTTACCTTTGTTTATCTTAGCTGAGACGGCGTGGGCAACCGAGGCGCTGTTCAAGGCCATCCCATTAACGCTCTCTCTCTCTCTCTCTCTCTCTCTCTCTCTCTCTCTCTCTCTCTCTCTCTCTCTATATATATATATATATATATATATATATATATATATATATATATATATATATATATATATATATATATATATCTCCGTGGTGATGGTAGGGGAAAGGAGTTACGAGAAGAGATATCTCATGGAGTTACGAGGAGAAATATCTTGTATTCTCTCCTGGACTGTTGGCATGTTCCCAGTGTGTACAGTAAATAGAAGTTTATGCTCCTGTTTTGAGCTCTGTTTATGCGTCTATTCTGAGCTCTGGTGTCACAGTTTCGCTTGCATTTACGACATTAATCGCCATTGTGTCAGCTGCTTCTCTTTGCTGTCTTACCATCGACCGTGTGCGCGATGCATCGAAGTCCTCCTGGTGGTCATGGTCCAGGAAAACGTGATGTAACTGTGCCAAGTTATCTTTAAGCATGGTAGATGTCCAGCCCACGTAGATGCCCCCGTCTACACATCTGGTCTGAGATGGTCTACATTCCTGAGTGTCCTGTACGTGGTGGAGGAGGAGGAGGAGGAGGCTACTGCTAGGCTTGGCATTCCACTCGCAGACCTGGAAGCCCAGTGAAAGGAAAGTGTAGAGAAAGTTCCCATTTCTTGCACGTTCGATTCTGTTCTGGACACCACCAAGTAACTCCACACATATAGAATGTGAACGTGTTACAGTGGTAGGAAAAAGTATGACTGTGTGCGTCAATCTTTTAAGAAATGAATTGTGTTGGTTATTCTTTTTTTTTTTTCTACAGTTGTGTACGTCTTTTACCTAAGAAAAGAGCTACCCTCTGGTAAGTTTCACCTGAAAGTGAATGATGAATAACAAATAGCTTAATATCGGAGTAGTTGTGTAGCGCTGGGAAACATGAACCTTGTAGACAGAAGACGAGAGACTCCTGAGAAGGCTTTGAAGTGTCAACCTGGAGAAGAAGAATGAAGATAAGCTGGGTGTTGTTGCATCAGGGCAACGGAACAGATAAGCATAAAGTGAGAAAAGGGAAAGATCATCACCGTAGATTTCACACTACTCAGAGCCAGCTAGCCACTCTTAACAGCCCGAGAGTTGAGTCTTATTTGCCCCAGCCAGTTACTCAATCCTCATTATACATTGATATATATATATATATATATATATATATATATATATATATATATATATATATATATATATATATATATATATATATATATATATATATATATTTTTTTTTTCATACTATTCGCCATTTCCCGCGATAGCGAGGTAGCGTTAAGAACAGAGGACTGGGCCTTTGAGGGAACATCCTCACCTGGCCCCCTTCTCTGCTCCTTCCTTTGGAAAATTAAAAAAAAACGAGAGGGGAGGATTTCCAGCCCCCCGCTCCCTATATATATATATATATATATATATATATATATATATATATATATAGTGACTACACACCAACCAGAAATACCCTCTCTCGCCTCACTGCCTGGAGAGAGTCAGTCAGACCTCACCGTCTACATTCAGTCAGTCGAATCCCACGGTCTACGTTCAGTCAGTCGAACCCCACGGTCTACGTTCAGTCAGTCGAACCTCACCATCCCTACCACACCAACTGCCCCTCAACATCCACATAACAAGTAGCTGTCAGTACTTAACATCGCTCTTCATACCTGACTAATGACACCTCACCATCCACCTCTCAAGTTAAATACATCTTAACATCCACATCAGACTAAAAACACCCTCGCCATCCACATCCACCCGCTGACGCCTCACCATCCACACCCACCAAAGGAAACCTCACCATCCACACCCACCCAAACGCACCTCCCACTCCACCTCCGACCACGGACACCTCACCACTCAGAGCCCTACACACCCGACGTTGGCCTCGCTCTCCACAGTTAACCTCCTTAAGAAGCCTTGCACCTCAGTGCCATTTTGACGGACGTGGGCCCTTCAGTGCCGTTGGCACCCAGTTACGCCTGGAGGAGGGTTCGAGCACTTGTTCAAGTGGCACTCGACACTTGACCTGGAGGAGCAGGTGGCATTTGTCATCACGGTCGGGGCAGCAGGGAAGAGCTAGGACGACGTCCCGGTTCCTCATTTCGCATGTTGTTCTCTCGTGTGTGTGTGTATGTGCCATTGCTCTTTCTCTCTCTCTCTCTCTCTCTCTCTCTCTCTCTCTCTCTCTCTCTCTCTCTCTCTCTCTCTCTCTCTCTCTCTCTCTCTCTCTCTCTCTCTCACCCACCAGTTTCCTCACTTTTAGATGACTTGTTTATGTTACGTGTATGTTCACGGTTCTCCCGAAGAGAGCGTATGAACACACCATTGTTATTAACAGACAAAAGAGCTCCCACCATTAGGATCCTTCCTTGGCCATGCATGTGTGTTACGCTGGTGATACCCAGGTGCATTCTATGATGAGGCTGTTGCTCGACCTCCTAATTATTATGACCATAGCTGCTCGCGTATCGTAGCTAGGGAGTGCTGTAGTGAAGTAATGGTTCCATACGTACACTCCTGCACTACATCGACCCAGCGAACGAGTTTAATTCTAAGCCAACAGATTTACAATGATGTTTTACACTTGTCAGTGGGGGAAAAAAATGGCTTCGTTTGATATTTATGTGGATTTCGCTGGCGGGGGAAAAAAAAAACGAAGTCAATAGCGGCGAGAATGGTTTATTGGAAGGGTTCGTGATGACCTTCATTGCAAATGCATTTCATTATCCGGGGTTCGCTGTATGCGTGCGTGTCCGCTCGTGTTCATGTGTGTGTCCATGTATGTGTATGTGTGTGTTCTTATGTATGTATGCATGTGCCAGTGTAGTTATCTATTTGCACAGTATATATCTTTTTATGTATGTATCTACTTGCCTATCTGTCTTTATATGTCTGTCTATCTATCTATCTGTATATATGCGTATATATGACTTTCTTTTCTGCGTGCTCGCCATTTCCTGCATTAGCGAGGTAGAGTGAAGAACCGATGACTGAGCCTTAGAGGGAATAATCCTTACTTGGCCCCCTTCTCTGTTCCTTCTTTTGGAAAATCAGAAACGAGAGGGGAGGATTTTTAGCCCCCCGCTCCCTCCCCTTTTAGTCGCCTTTTACGACACGCAAGGAATAAGTGGAAAGTATTTTTTCTTCCCTATCCCCAGGGATATATATATATATATATATATATATATATATATATATATATATATATATATATATATATATGTGTGTGTGTGTGTGTGTGTGTGTGTGTGTGTGTGTGTGTGTGTGTGTGTGTGTGTGTGTGTGTTCCTATGTGGGGTGAGGACACTTAGTGTGTTTATTGCGTTTGTAATGATGTTAATGGTGATGGGGGAATGTCATGCGTGTCGTGTCGTGCATGACGCCAAGAATAATTGGTATTTTGTTGACTGGAAGGAAGCCTTTTGCCCTTCAATGTGTGTGTATGTATGTAGGGGGCGAGAGGAGGTGATACGAAAGATAAAAGAGTCTGGCTCACATAGGAGGAAACCATATGGTCCTTCGTCTTATCAACCTACGACCGCCGGGGCGCAGCGAGGGGTGTGATTCATAGCAGTGTGGATAATGAGCGGACGACGTGGGATTAATGGTCAGGAGTGGCAGAATATGAAGGACCTCGGTGTGCTGATAGTAATGGCCCGATTACGTTGGGGCTTCGTTGGACTGGCTCATACGTACGTCGAGTGGTGTACGAGCAGCTGTTGTGTCATAGGTGTTATGTGGGTGTATTGATTGGTGCGCATGAAGTCAAGGTTTGGTGGAAGTGCTGGATGGGTTGGTTCTTCTAGGACGTGTGTGAGGCGGAGGCTGAGGTGAGTGAGCGATGCTGGGTGTTGCTTGTGTAGGTCGTTGGTGGTGGTGGAGGGAGGCTAAAGTTCCCTGTGTTGGAGGCGAGGCGATGACAATGATCGCTGAGCTCACGTGTGGAGCGTAGGGTAAAGGTGCTACCACGGTGGTGGCGATGAGACAGCGTGACGTAAACGGAGGCGATGGTGAAGCGTTAGAGTGACTGATGATGATGATGGAGCTGCAAATGAGAGAGTTACAGAGTGACGTAAATGGAGAAGCGCATAGAGTAAGTAGGGATGGACAAATAAGTGATGGTGATAGTGATGGTGGTGCTGCAGAAATGAGACTAGAAGATGTAAATACGGTGCCAAGAATTACAAAGGTGAAATAAGTGTATTCTGAAGTGCAGGTGCTAACCTCACACACGAAGTCTTGGTCGAAGAAAGTTCTAGGGCGTTACCCAGTTACCCACTCGCTCACACCCACCCTCTAGCTGTCGCGTATAATACAACGAAAACAGAGTTCCTATACGCACTGAGTATCATATACCTTTCCTTGGTATCCCCTGACCACTTACTGTTTCGTGGTTCAGCCTTCTGACAGCACGTCGCCCCCTGTATATCCCATGATTTCAAATTGCTCTATCCTATGCAAATTTTCCTTGTGTAATGTTGTTGTTTGCTTGAGTGTTTATTCATCAATGTAGGCTAGACATGGCGGCCTTTCATCAGGGTAATTAAGTGGAGAACAATGTAACTTTTGCCCAACAATCTTCTGTGAGAATATCATTAGCTGAACATAATAACACTTAATGGCACTGATATTTTTGCAGGCAGTTTCAATTGTAGCGTCATGAAAATCGTAATCCATTTCATCATTATCATAATACTGCATTTTGATGTAACCTATTTCCTCAACATCAAGCCATAAACTAACTGATAAAGAAACTATTAAAAAACATCGCTTATAATGAATACTGAACACGACTATCATATGGTACCAGACGAGCATTTCTCTCATATTATTGTATCATTACCTGATTATCAAACTATCAATAACCGTCATTTTACATTTTTGGTTTAATCTGTGATTAGTGAAGCGATGCCGTAAGCCTGATTCTGCAATGGATCGAAGTCTCACTCCTTTATCTAAACTTAACTGAAGTCTGTACCGATATACCACTCACTGGTGCTTGTTTCTCTGGTCCGTTACTTCCAGTCCCGACACAGAGATCATATCCTCAACCAGCAGCAACAATATCAGACGCATTCCTCAGCCACCTGTGGTAACTAGTGAGTTAAGAGGATCGAGGATTCCCCTTGGAATTGTCGACTTGGAATCCTTAATCTTTTTATGTTAGCTGAGACGGGATGGGCAACTGAATAGGCTTAATCAAGGCCACCAAATTGATGCCATATATATATATATATATATATATATATATATATATATATATATATATATATATATATATATATATATATATATATATATACACACACATATATATATATATGTATATATATATATATATATATATATATATATATATATATATATATATATATATATATATATATATATATATATATATATATATATACTCCTATGAGTCCACGGGGAAAAATGAAACACGATAAGTTCCCAAGTGCACTTTCGTGTAATGATCACATCATCAGGGGAGATATAAGAGAGAAATATAACAGTCAGTTGATATACAACGAAGAGACGTAGCTAGGACGCCATTTGGTAAACATATATATATATATATATATATATATATATATATATATATATATATATATATATATATATATATATATTTTGCATATACATCGGTGTATGTATCACAGTAACATTCCCGCCACTGAGGGTTCGAACCCACGTACGCTGGACGAGGCATAAGGACACTAACCTTCGGCCACTGAGCTGCAAGAGGCATTCAGCCTATCTGATTATATCAGTCAAATACCATTTGGTCTGAGAGGCGTCGTGAGCATTAGGAGAAGTGGCATCCTTATCGTCCATTGGACGAGAGTTCGAAACCCTCTATCTAAGGGCTCTTGCAGCTCCAAGGTTGCCCTACGTTCAGGAGCAGGATAGACAGACTCCTGTGAAGCGAAAATTTCTTTGAGGAAAGTGTACTCGCTTTTGTCAACTGATGATCATACAGCCTCGTGAAAGGTGACTTTTCACGCGTGGTGTAATCTCAGGGCAGGGGAGGGGTCCGGTAACACACACACACACACACACACACACACACACACAAACAAACACAAAACACATACCTACACACACACACAAGAGCGTGAGAGTACTAGTAGAGTGGCCTGCCACCAGAGGTGCGTGTGTGAAGCAGGTCCCTCAACGGAGAAGCCCCGTAAAAACCTCTTTACCGAGGCAATATGTGCCTGAACTGACGCACTTAGATACGTGAAATACAACCCACAGCTGGAGCCGTCCACACTAACGGGCTCCACACACGTAACCGTAAAATGGGTGAGGTGGATCACACCACTCATTATCGTCCTGGTTCTGGCCTTTTACAGTTGTTTACCGTTGTTCTGACGTCTTGTTCTTCTGGCGCGTTCCATTCATGTCGTCCTCCAGTTACATGAGGTCAGAGGTCTTTGGTCACTCTGAGGGTAGGGTGGAGGTTACGAAGGAGGTCGAGTGCTGAGACCATGTAGGGAATATTGTGCTGGGTCATGAGGAGGTCAGGTGTTGAGACCATGTCGGGAATAGTGTGCTGGGTCATGAGGAGGTCAGGTGTTGAGACGCATGTCGGGAATAGTGTGCTGGGTCATGAGGAGGTCAGGTGTTGAGACCATGTAGGGAATAGTGTGCTGGGTCATGAGGAGGTCAGGTGTTGAGACGCATGTCGGGAATAGTGTGCTGGGTCATGAGGATAAGGAGGTCAGGTTTTGAGACCATGTAAGGAATAGTGTGATGGTTCATGACGAGGTCAGTGCATGGGTCTCGAGGCCCCATCATCAACAGGTCACACGATTCGTGGAGGAGGAGTTTCGAGGAAGAGTCTCGATGTCAAGGATCAGGTTCGACGGTAAGAGAGGCGAGGTCGGTGTTGCCACCGTCAGGAAGGAGGTCAGAGGGTAGGGGAAGGTCGGCGTCGGTGTCAGGAATAGAAGATAAGGCAGGGAAGAGGAGGAGGGAGGAGAGAGGAGGAGGCCAGTGCTGTCGGAGGGGGATCACGGAAGAGGGAGAGACGATGGCTATGGTGGTGTCAGGTAATCAAGATAGACAGTGAGGGAGAATCTTTGTCGATGGTCACATGCGAGGATGACAGAGGACAGGAGACCCTGATGGTCCATAACGAGGTTGTCTCCCACCTAGACGAAAAGTTGAAGTAGAATGAGGAGGGTAGAGCAAGAGGGCACCTTCCCTCAACCCACCCGCTCCCTCCCTCTCAACTGACGGCAGGCATAAATCACGAGGGAAAAAAATTATCCCATGTGGCATAGGAGGGGAAACATACTGCCATGAATTTTTTCTTTAAGAGAAGTGGTGAACGGGAGAAGAAAATTATTCTTTACCAGTTTAGTAATGGCTGCGCTTGGGGTGGAGCCTGGAAGAAGAAAATTTGGGCTTAAAATGAAATTCCCCAAAAGCAGAATTATTCACTTATGAATGACAAGTCTCATTGAGTTATCATTTAACCCTTGATTTGAAGGTATTTATAATCATTTCGTTTGCTACGTGTGGAGAAAGTTTATTCCAGTTTTCTGCCATTATGCGAGTGAATAGAAAAAAATCTATTTGCCTACATTGCTGTTACATCACTTTCATTCTCTCACCGTTATTGCTCGTCATTGAATCTCTGTCGAAAGTGAAGATATTTGCATATGCTATACCATCGAGATTACTTATTATATGAAAGGCTTCTAATAGATATCCTAGGAGTCTCCAGGAGAGATATCATTGTTAAGTTTTTGAATGATTTTCTCATTAGGATTATTTCTGTCAAGGAATTAGTTTGGTTGCTCCTCTTTGAATGTGTTCAATTTCATTTTTTTCTCTCAGGTTTGGTGACCAGAGGTGAACAGTATATTCCAAGTGGGATCTGACCAGGGTGTCATAGAGCATAAGGATTCTGTCCTTTGTTTTGTAGTTTATGTATCAAGCTATGAGTTCTAACATCTCATTTCATGCAGTTAGATATTGCTTTCCGTATTTGAAGCTGTTTCTCATAATCACTCCGAGGCCTTTTGTTTCTTAAAGTTCTAATAATGGTTTACTAAGTATTCCCCATTCGTGATTTACACTTTAGCACCAAAGTGCATTACTTTGCATGTGTCTGCTCTGAAATCCATACTGCCATGACCCAGACGCACTCTGTCAGTTTGGCTAAACAATTTCACTCCGGTATACAATCAGGATGAGAATACTGTGGCTGGAACCCTACCCATGCTGACAACGATCATAGGCTTCGAGTCGTAATTCACAACAAAATCCCTAAATCAACCAACCTTATTATGTGCAGCAATACCAGTGGTCCTCGGGACATTCCAGCTAAGACCAGTGTAGATGACCACTACCACTGTGTGACTTGGGGAACTGGATAAGGGAGAGACACTGGATGTACCTGAAGGCAATGCATCGCCAACCACTTTTAACAAGGAAGCTACTGATGACCAGAGCGTACGCCGACCCTCATTACAGTGACATGAATCGAGAAGCACCTCTCTCATGGCATCAACCAGAGGGTCTAATAATGCAGGAAGGTGTCCTCTATACATGCTAGTAGACCCCACTGACTATGTGACAACAAATCCCCTGTGTTTAAAAGATGTTCCCCTCCACAGGATCGACCCTTCCTTGCGCCGATCATAGGAATAATCCCCCCAGGGGATCAGAGGGAATTAGGCTACTGATACTACAAGACCGAACAACCTCTCCCTAACCCTATCTATCCCTAATCCCTCCTACCTTCTCCTACCCCTCGCCTGCAAGACCAGGGTGACCTGTCATATGAGCCACAGCGTTCGTGACCCCTCACACACATCACCCGTTGAGGACGTGCATGGTTTCACAATCATCTCGAACTGCCTGAAGGAGAAGGAGGAGGAGGAGGAGGAGGCTGTGGTTTCTCCGTCGGTGGAGGTCGTAGCTTTACATCTACGGCCATAATGACCCTGGAGGTCGGTAGTCCTAAGGACCATACAACCAACCAAAGCCTTGTTTCAATCCACACCTCGACTAGGCAAACCGTAAATCGAGTGGCATAAAGTTAGGTTTTGTAAGTTGAATTTAAAGTTCACTTGGAGATGCCCTTTGTACAGAAGAGAAGTCGTTTGTGAGATATCAGATGTATGCTGAAGTGTAGAGAAGCAGCAACAGTATTAGATTTTTCTCAGTGCAGACTAGAGTCAAGAACTTTGATAATGTTGCTTATCCGGGGATCCATACAGTGGGTGTGGGTTATTACGTATTTGTGTATACTGAGAGGAAGTTTAATACCCTCTGGTCCTCACCTCTTATCCTGTTCACATGGTCACTACTTCTGTTTAGTGTGTCTGTGTGTGCTCGTCTGAGTTCGTATGTGTCTACGTACGTGTGTTCGGAAGCTTTGATTCTGACTTACGAACTAAACCAGATCCTCAGAATCCCTGGATGATATCTTTACCTGCTTCATTTATAACAACGGGTTCCACGAGCATAAGATAAAGCAGTGTGGTATACCATTATTTATCATTATGACTTCTAATTACAACGAGTTACGGATAGTTGTTGAATACTTTGTTTTTTTTTTTGGCCTATTGTACCTCCAAAATGGGCAAGCCTGGTCGTGACGTGGGGCAGCCATGGGCAAGCCTGGTCGTGACGTGGGGCAGCCATGGGCAAGCCTGGTCGTGACGTGGGGCAGCCATGGGCAAGCCTGGTCGACCATGAGGGACGGGAATGTATCATGACCTCATCATACGCTGGACGCTTGTCAGCTCATGAACGATTACTTTCATGTTACGTGTGTAATGTAATGTTACGTGTGTAATGTAATGTTACGTGTGTAATGTAATGTTACGTGTGTAATGTAATGTTACGTGTGTAATGTAATTCGTGACACAGACGACACAACTTGCAAACGGATTGTCGTCCAGTCGTGTGTGTGTGTGTGTGTGTGTGTGTGTGTCGGGCATGTGGGCAACATTTTCCTTAGACTTTCGATAGCAAAGTAAACTATAGATCATTCCCACTATCTGTAGCAACACAATCATAGATTATTTCCGTACTGAAGCATATGTCTTACGTCAACACACCAGTTTGAGAGGAGGCGTCATATTGCCATAGTCCTAATGACACCCAAGTTCATTGCCATTATTAGTATAGATAACCACAAGAGACACAAGAAATTAGACATAAATTACTAAAATAAAAAAAATGTATGTTTATGGCCATTTTATTGTATGATTTTTTGTTTTGTTTACTGTCCTTTTTCGTTATCATGTAATGTGAACTTCAACTGTATTACCGTTTAGTATTTCACCACGTCTAAAATCAACATAAAACTCGTAACTTCAGTTTGAAAAAAAAAAATGTATTCTGTGGTCTATATTTATGCTCGTGCCAAACCTATTTTAATCTTAGTGTATATATATATATATATATATATATATATATATATATATATATATATATATATATATATATATATATATATATATATATATATCATATGATGGTGTAAATACGACGGTTATTGAAGCTTGTCTGTCAGTCTGTATGCTCCATAAACTGATACTGAATGTGAGTCAGTCAGCTTACACCACAAACAGGAGAGGCGACGACAAAACCCCTTACGATACGCCATAGTCTCGAAGTTCCAATTACTGATTTGGCGAACCTGTGTTGGCCATTCCTTCTCACGACCTTCCGAGACAAAGAGTTCGGTACAGCTTCGATACGGGGTTCGCAGGCCCTTACGACTACAGAGGGGTTAACCATCACGCACCCTTAACTCTTCTGTGATTCTCAAATCCAAAGATCATTGTCAAGGTCGGAGAATCGCCAAGGCTCGACGGAGCGAGTGAAGCATAATGTTTTCCCCCTCATTTCTCGTATAGAAATAAATTACATGAGGGTGAACGCCGCGGCTCAGCGCACTTCATTTGTCCCCTTCTCTCCTCCTCGGATCCAACGTCACGGCTACTATTACCCGCAAGTTAAACGCCATTACTCACCGTGGGGTCATCATCAATTCCCTCCCTCCCCTGGCTCTCGTCTCCTAAAACCGCCGTCACCAGGAGTCATAAAAAGGACACTACGCCAGCAGGCGGCCGGCCGCGGCAACCATCAATTACCAGACGGGATAAAACTGTCCAGCGATGTCCCCAGAGGCTTTATTGGCTGTTCAGGTGGATCAATAAAGGGAGGGGAGGGCATAATCACATGACCAAGTTCTGACCTAACCCGGCGGCAGCAAGACCAGGCTTCTCACCGCCCGTCTCCTCTGGCAATACCCTCGCTCACGCCCCGCTTATGTAGATTATCAGTAGTGCGATGTATGTATCTATGCCGTCTGCATTCGCCACAGTGAAGGTAGGGTTGATGATTACGGAACCTAGAAAGTCAGGAGCGCCTGCGTCAGTGTCGGACTCAAACCTCGCTCTAAGATGGTTCACCCACCGTCTTGATAACGACCCAAGTTGGTTCAATATCACGTTCATGAACTTCGGCGCAGTCAATATCATATCTTGACACTGACCCAGAGTTTGGTCCATCATCGACCCCTTCACCGAAGCTGGGTCAGCAACACGTCCAGACAGTGACCGAGTCTTTCGCAATGTCAGCTCTTGTACGTTGATCCACGATGAGTCAGGTCTTTAGAGTGATCAAAGTCTAAGAATCACTCGTTGACAAAGATCTGAGCTATTCCAACGAAACACTTCGACAGTAATCCACACTCGTTCAGTATCACTTTTGGCGGTGATTTTTTTCTGGTCTTCTGTCACTGATGGAAGCTTAATGTTTTCTGGTCTTCTGTCAATGATTGAAGCTTAATATTTTCTGGTCTTCCGTCACTGATGGAGGCTTAATGTTTTCTGGTCTTCTGTCACTGATGGAAGCTTAATGTTTTCTGGTCGTCTGTCACTGATGGAAACTTATTGTTTTCTGGTCTTCTGACACTGATGGAAGCTTGCTGTTTTCTGGTCTTCTGTCATTGATGGAGGCTTAATGTTTTCTGGTCGTCTATCACTGATGGAAGCTTAATGTTTTCTGGTCTTCTGTATACATAAAAAGCAATCCAAGCTTTGCTGTTAGTGAATTAGTTTTGCATTTTCATACATGACACGATCGAGCATATTTATGCATACGCATCCTCTCTAATTCGTGTAATGTGCCAAGTTCCTCATACTCACGTATAATACTTCCTCCTTTACGAATGTTTGAACGTCTTTGTTTCGTGAGCGTTGGTGCATCCGAGACACGGTCGGAGCTGGTGTGGTAAAATGGTATGAAGTTAGGATCAGTTAGGACCAGTTGTGTGGTGTGTGGCTGCTGACTGTCAAGCTTTTTCTTGTCTCCCTCTCACTTCCTCAACATCTGTAAATCGCTCATTTTCCTCACTTACCTCTCCCCCACTGTGATCAAAGGGATACTGACGCACAGATGTTCTATGTCTGACGTATTTTGAATACGAATATGTCTTTCAGATCATTTATTTTCCGCCTCTAATATGCCACAGTTAAACTGACTTCATTTGCATGTTCAGTAAAAGTTAAGTCACCTCCCAGTGCTTCTTGAGACTTGACTCTCTTTTTTGTGTTTGTTTCATCATAGGCCACTTGATAAATCATGCTACAACTGAAGGGTTGTCAGTGAATGTTTTGTCTTAGTACGCTTAGTAAGCTCCCATTAGACATAGGAACTTTGAGGGTAGCGGAGGGATGTCTGAGGTGAGTAAATCCTGGGAAGAAAATGTTTTTACTACAGGACAAACAATGAATCTGACAGGTATCTGAAGTTAGCAAAGGTTTCGACAGTCTTCATCTAAGCAGTTATATACAAATACAAATGAATTCCACAGAATCTTGGTCCAGACTAGGCTGTTTGTGATGATGGAAGATAACAGAAACTCAAAAGATAAGCGTCTTAGGAGTACAAAGATATGCACACAGGTTTATCTGAGATAAAGATCAGCAAACTTTTTGTATGTGTATCCTTGGCGGTCCCAGTAATGTCAGTCGTGGAACAGATCAATTTCATTTCACCTGTAGTAACTTGTACAAAAACTCTCCGGCGTTTAACGTCGAGCGAGACAATGTACTGGAATGAATTTGTTGATGTAAGAATGATTCACCAACACGGAAGTTGTTACAAGCGACCCCATGTGTACGTTTGAATGCAGTGGTGACCAAACAGTTCGCTTACAGACCACACGTCTGACGTTATCAACGTCTTTTTATGTTGTAAGATTTGCTGTTATTTCCCTTCCTAATTAACTGTTTCCTTTTTTTTTTTTTAGTCTTTTCACTCTCTGTATTTCTCATCTCTTCAACTGTAATGAACAGTCTGCAGACATCTCAATGGCCAGTTGCTCTATACGTTCCTTGTATTCCCCTCTCGCGTGTAGTCATGTTGGCTGGCTGTATAGGTCTGCGATAAGTCGGCTACTGTCTGGTAAAGAAGAGAATGAGCGAGAATGAGTATATGACAGGAATAGCTACGAAGATGGAGGATATTTCCAGTGTCAGGTAATCTCTTTTCAAACCCCGCCTGTTGAACTGTACGCGAACCACTGAGTCATATGGACGATCAAGACTAACGAACCTCTCCGAAATGAACCAGTGACCATCTCAATGTTCGTTATTGTTCAACAGATGGTTAATCATCTTAGCTGTCCTCATATGGTCGTTAGCTCGCTGGCTGCTGAACCACCATATCACTCAAGTTGGTCCTTCACGCACCAGGACGAGGAGCGTTGTGGGGTGATGGGAAAGTGAGGCAAGTTTGTGTGGTATTAAAGGGGAGTTGTTCGAAATTGGTTGATGGCGCGGTATGATGGATGGGCGCCGTTCCCTTCGTTCTAAGATGATACTGAGCCATCCCTGCTCAAGGGTAAAGACAAAGGCCCAACGCGGCTTCACCATCTACCAACACGCTGTTCAGTGGGTCATGTTAATTCTGCTTTTTCTAGGATAGACTCAGGATCTCTGTTCTAAGAGATTCGAATCCAAGCGAAAAGGGATGGTGGACATCTGTACCACATAGTATTAACTCTTCTGGAGATTTTTTCTTTTTTTTTGGTAGATATTGCGAACCATATCATGGTTATGACAAGAATATGTTCGAATCTTTACACAATGGAACACTGTAGGCCATGGGGGTCTTACCCTAACCTAACCTAATCTAACCTAAACTAATCTAACCTGACTTAACCAAAACATATAATTTAAATTTATCTTATTATCTGAATCTCTTTTGGAAAAAAGAATCAATAATGCTATCGAATAATAAGATCATTGATAATAAGTGTTACATTTCTTATACATTTTAACATAAAAACTATCTCTCGTAAAGGTATGGGTTATATCATTTATTCCTGATCGTGTTTTCAGACCCGATATGATATCGCATTTATGCTGAGGGTGGTCCACAAAGACAGCGGGTGTCTGTAAATCATCTCCGTACATCAAAAAGTTAAGAACCTTCCTTCCAGACACAATAGGAAGCCATAACAACCAGACGGAAACTCGTGGCCTGATTTGTGAGTTTTACCCACACTGAGTAGGTAAAACTCAACAAACCAGGTCATGGGTTTACGTATGGATCTTATGGATTCCTATTGTGTCTAGCTAGGCAGAGGTTCTTAACCTTTTGATGTATGTGGGCCACTGACAGACACACCCGCTGCGTTTGAGTTTGCCGCGAGATGCTACGTGGACACACACACACACACACACACACACACACACACACACAAACACACACACACACACACACACACACACACACGTCTTGCTAGTTGCTTTGATGTGGGGCAAAAGGCTCTTACGAATTTCATGTTATTGGCAGTGGACAGACTTAAGACTTACTTCAGTTAGTGTGGAGCATCATACAGTTATCTCAGATAGGATGGTCATAACTGTGTTGTTATTGTAGAGATCATCATAAAGTTATTGAAGATTCCTGCGACGGGTTTTTGAAGGCTATGAATAAGGTTATGACTCCATATCTACATATGGCCATGACCACACTACAAGCATTTGCTCTCCAGCTGGATTGTCGACACTACTGCTCGCCTTGGCGGGAATTTCCAAAGTCTTGAATGGAGTAACAGATCTTGATGGTGTGGTCGACATCAACATCAAGTCAGGAGAGGACGTTTCTCTTCGTCTCGGTCAAGCTTACAGTATGACTGACTGTCTCACTTCATAGCAGGAAGTGGTGAGAGGTGGCTACATTGGTTCATGATTTCAAACTGCTTGTTGCCATCACATGGTACGCGTCTGCTGTGACTCCATTGGCTGCTGAATCACTACAGGAGACGAGTATGGTCTTTCAGTAACAAGAATCGAAGGCGGGTGGTCGGTACCGCTCACGAGACGACAGGCAACAACGCCAAAGGTTACTCTCTGAGTTTATCCTGAGATTCGAAACCTGTTCGAAATAGGATCAGCTCTCCGGAATGATACTACTGAGTTTATCCTGAGATTCGAAACCTGTTCGAAATAGGATCAGCTCTCCGGAATGATGCTGCTACAATCAAAGGGTCATTGACAACAAGAGATAACTTGAGGGAGGAGAGCCGTCCGAAGATCTCAAAGCCTCTGGCCCGCAGCACATCGGAGTAGGTCCTCGTACAAGGTGGTTCTCGTACACGGGTTGAGAGAGACGTGCACCTCGAGGGCTTGTTAGCATGCGACCCTGCCTGCTCAGGCAAGGTTGAGAGGTCTCCTGGAAGTACGTACCCATACATGAGTGTGTTTGCTGGAATCCATAACTCTCTGGAAACTCTCTGGAAGCTGGACTTCGTATATGTAGGTGGTAAGAATGACTTTTTTTTTTCCCCTCAAGTATGTATACAATGCAACTAAAAACATTTCACCCCGTCTAGCGTCTCTTTAGATTTCCTCCTTTTTTAAATGTTTCAATTTGACCTTCTCCCACTTTTTTTTTTTCCATTTATTCATTTTTCCTAACCTTCACCCATTCTTTCACGTCCCTCTCCCCCCTCCATATTTCTTTCCCCTTCGCTTTCCACCATCCATCACTCCCACCGCAATCCCTCCACCATCCACTCCTTCCTCCACCTTTCACGTCGTCCTCCACCCGACATGACGGTCGGGTGGAGGCCCGAAATGCATCAATTTGGGACCGAAACAAACAAAAAAAAAGGGCTTAATGAGGCGATGCACGGCCACGCCCATCCCTTTTCCATGCCACGCCCATCCTTTCTAGGCCACGCCCATCCTTCCAAACGATCGATGAAGCGGAGGGAAGTCGGATTAAAAGCGGACAATAAGACCGGATCTGGTGGGACCACGGGAACATCTGATGGTCGTCTGCTGAACCAGAGACCCCCTGGAGTGTGTGGAGGTCGGGGACTGTAATGGTTTAGGGCTAGGCCAGCGTGCTGGTGGCTCGAGGAGCTGGGGAGAATACTGATGATGAGGAAGACTGATGAAGAGGAATACTCTCACTGTCTCGGAATACTGATGATGAGGAAGATTGATGAAGAGGAATACTCACAGTTTCGGAATACTGGTGATGAGGAAGATCGATGAAGAGGAATACTCTCACTGTCTTGGAATACTGGTGATGAGGAAGATTGATGAAGAGGAATACTCTCACTGTCTTGGAATACTGGTGATGAGGAAGATTGATGAAGAGGAATATTCACACAGTCTCGGAATACTGATGATGAGGAAGATTGATGATGAGGAATATTCACACTGTCTCGGAATACTGATTATGAAGAAGACTCATTGTCTCGGAATATTGGAAACTAAAGAATAACAAAATGATACGTATATTGTCATCTCTCAAGAATGATTTTTTTTTACAGAATCCTGAGAGAAATGAAAGTACTTTGATACCTGGAGTTACGAAGGAATTGTTCAGATCTAATACAATGCCATTACGAAGAACACAATAAGATTTGAATTGGATGAGGTGCTGAGAAATCTGACAATATAGCAAACTTAACAAAGCTGCAGATCACATAATACAGAGCACACAGAATAATCACTGGTCACCTAACTATAACACTCAACACGTAAACAATGAAACACAGATTGTTCTGGTACAACCCCATTTCATCAAGCTCTTCACTCAAAATTTGTATCAACAGTAGACCCATCTTATTCCTACCACTCAGTAACTAACCAGCCCCAAAGTAGATATACAGAACTTACCCCTGTTTCTCACTTCAGAACACTATACTTACCGATCTATCGCAGTCGTGAACACCACCGTACCAAATATGCTCCCGTCAGAAACTATTCTCCCCAGACATACACGAGTCACTCTTTCCAACCATAAGCTCCGACAGTACATACATTGTTTCAAAATCTCACAAGAACCTCCTCAACCAACTATGAAGGCATTAAACTCTTACTGCCCAGTTATCTAGCACTCTCTCTCTCCACACACACACACACACACACACACACACACACACACACACACACACACACACACACACACACAACTAACACTGTTCATGACCTGTGGCCCTGCCTGTTAAACATGACCTACTTTCTCAACAAGTGTGCCAGACCTAGCGACACCACTGGTGTAGTTGCACCACAACCAAGAGGATGTTACTGCGGGAGGTGCATCAGACACTGGGGGTGTGTGGAGAGGAGGAGCTGAGGGAGAGGGGGTGGGAGAGCAGCCCGCACTCTGGAACACAAAAGTTTTCCTCAGAATCAAGGATGAGATAAGATGAGGTTGATAAGATAAGATAATATGAGATGTCTTTGTTGTCAAATTGTGCACGTGACCCAAAAGGAAATTCTTTATAGCTAGAAGCTCAGTGCAAGGTTAGAAAGTATAAGAATTATAGAATAGAAATGATAGAATATCACATAAAAAGGATGTGGATTAGGTGATGATGGAAAACCTAATTACATCTGTTTTCATCCTTGCTTTTACGGGTTATTAATTAATGACACTGGGGACATATATGTTGTATGTTGTTGCTGGCTGACGGCGAAAATGACCGGATCATATTCCATGTCGTGTACGACCGTTTGGAGAAAACGACCAATTAATCTTATCTCGTTAAGAACATCAGGAGTGTAATGCGAGAGAAGTAATTATCTTCCATGTCTTAATGTGTGTGATGATGATGATAATGACTCGATTGTTATCTTTTATCAGAATGAAAAGTCTTTCATTACTGTCGGCAGAATGGACATGTGTGTGTGTGTGTGTGTGTGTGTGTGTGTGTGTGTGTGTGTGTGTGTGTGTGCGTGTGTGCGTGTACGAGAAGAAAGCGTTTTACACTTCAGGGCCGTGTCTCTTCTTCTTCTTCTTCTTCGTCTTCTTCGTCTTCTTCTTCTTCTTCTTCTTCTTCTTCTCTTCTTCTTCTTCTTCGTCTTCTTCTTCTTCTTCGTCTTCTTCGTCTTCTTCTTCTTCTTCTTCTTCTTCGTCTTCTTCTTCTTCTTCTTCTTCTTCTTCTTCTTCTTCTTCTTCTTCTTCTTCTTCTTCTTCTTCTTCTTCTTCTTCTTCTTCTTCTTCTTCTTCTTCGTCTTCTTCTTCTTCTTCTTCTTCGTCTTCTTCTTCTTCTTCTTCTTCTTCTTCTTCTTCTTCTTCTTCTTCTTCATTATTATCACTATTATTATTATTATTATTATTATTATTATTATTATTATTATTATTATTATCATTATTATTATTAATATAATTATTATTATTATTATTATTATTATTATTATTATTATTATTATTATTATTATTATTAATATCATTATCATTATTATTATCATTATTGCTATTATTATTATTATTATTATTATTATTATTATTATGATTATTATCATTATTATCAATATTATTTTATCATTATTATTATTATTATTATTATTATTATTATTATTATTATTATTATTATTATTATTATCATTACTCAGATAAGTGAAAATAAATAACTATAACATTGTTATAGATGTTCCTGCTCTTCTTTATATCGTAAAGTTTTGTTATATAGAAAAAAATATTGAACCTATCATGACTTGTTCATCCTTTTGATCATACTGCACGTAAGATGTTATCCCCAGATGTTAATTATGAGCAAATATGTCGTAAACACCTGATAATAAGTCTTTATTCTTCTTTCTTAACGGTGGTTTTTCTTAAGTCCTCAAGTTACTGTTACGTTCACCATTGTAAAGAAAGAATCCACAAGTTACTGTTACGTTCACCATTGTAAAGAAAGAATCCACAAGTTACTGTTACGTTCACCATTGTAAAGAAAAAATCAAGTTACTGTTACGTTCACCATTGTAAAGCAAAAATCCTTAAGTTACTGTTACGTTCACCATTGTAAAGAAAGAATCCACAAGTTACTGTTACGTTCACCGTTGTAAACCTTCCCATGGGATGCTCTCCCGCGAAGTTTGTCTGACATAACTTGCAAGACTTCGAGGAAAGAGTTAGATCTGTCAGGGGTTCCTCACCCCCCCATGTTGTTGTGCCCACGTCAAGTAAAATTCTCGGACAGTCACCGGGCCCCAGACTCGACCACTGCAAAGTGTAAACACGTGTGTACCGACGGCGTCTTGGCTCCCGCCTCTCTCTCTCTCTCTCTCTCTCTCTCTCTCTCTCTCTCTCTCTCTCTCTCTCTCTCTCTGACTGGGATGCGTCTTGTGTCTCATTCTTGTGTCTTCCCTGACGATGTGACTACCCAAATGTGCGCTTGTCCTTATCGTATTTCATTTTTCCTCGTTCGGTTATCAGCATATCTATCTATCTATCTATCTATCTATCTATCTATCTATCTATCTATATATATATATATATATATATATATATATATATATATATATATATATATATATATATATACATATATATATATATATATATATATATATATATATATATATATATATATATATATATATATATATATGTATAATTATATATATATATCAAGCTGCCAATAGAAACACAAATGTCGAGAAGAAATACATGCAAACAGAACAAAATTCTCACCTTCAAACACCTGTACACACACTCAAACACATGTACTCACACACAAAACACACACACACACACACAAACGTGCACAAAGAAAAACAAACGTACGTTCGTATTCACAAATAAAACGTTTCACCACACCAATACCTGATCACACACACACACACACACACACACACACACACAATAGCTATACGTTAACACCCACACACCCTCTTCTGCGGGCGGAAACAAGTGGGTGTAATTTTCGACCACTCTGGCCTTATGGGGCTGGCGTGGATGAACGTGTGGGGCCGGGGCGACTCGTGTGGTGTGTACATTTCATCCCTCGACTCACTCAAGGAGGAGGGAGACGAACATGGCTGAGCCAACGTGGATATCTTACATGCATTCTTATCCAACCAGTGATTGTCAACCCACAGTAATTATCCACCCACAGTAATTATCCACCCACAGTAATTATCCACCCACAGTGATTATCCACCCACAGTAATTATCCACCCACAGTAATTATCCACCCACCTGGATACTGGATGAAGATGGACGTCTACGGATGGATGAAGGATGAAACGCTTTAGGAATGTGAGGGATGTAAGTGAAATCATAAAGTAGAGGATAGAAAGGATAATGTAGTGGATAGAAAGGAAGATAATGTAGTGGATACACATAGTGACGAATATACTACGTAAGATATAGCGAAAGGATGGTGCTGAACTCCCATGAACGGATCGTTAACGATTATTCATACAGAACTAGAACGAAGGTTTCTTTTTTTTTAAATATACATTCGTAAGAGTGAACGAAGAGCGAACTGCAGTCATGTACGTAGGTAATGCAGGTGGGAGATCTTGTGGTGCCGGAGGAGGAGGCTGAATGACTCGACGTGGTCTGTGTGGCCTGAATAGTTAGTGGGTCCTGGTTTTCTATGTCGCTCAGGGGAATATAAACCCCGACGCGGTCTGAGGTCTAGTGGCGAAGGGGAAGGTCATGACCTCGGGCTTCGTCTGGCGGTGAGGGGAAGGTTCATGACCTCGGTCTGGTGGGTGACGGTGGCGGTGAGGGGCAGGTCATGGGCTGCTGGTGGTGGTGGTGAGGGGCAGGTCATGAGGTGGTTGTGGTGGTGGTGGTGAGGGGCAGGTCATGGGCTGGTGGTGGTGGTGGTGAGGGGCAGGTCATGGGCTGGTGGTGGTGGTGAGGGGCAGGTCATGAGGTGGTTGTGGTGGTGGTTGTGAGGGGCAGGTCATGGGCTGGTGGTGGTGGTGGTGAGGGGCAGGTCATGGGCTGGTGGTGGTGGTGAGGGGCAGGTCATGAGGTGGTTGTGGTGGTGGTTGTGAGGGGCAGGTCATGGGCTGGTGGTGGTGAGGGGCAGGTCATGGGCTGGTGGTGGTGCTGCTAAGAGGCAGGTCGTGGTGGGGGATTCACTGACTCGCACATGGACATGGCAGCTTCGTGTTGTGTTCTGGGTGTGTGATCTGCCAGGGCCAGGTGACGTCATGATCTTAGACCGACGGCCGTCGTCTGGCTCTCCTCCAAACCTGGCTTGTAAATAAGTTCATGAACTCAGTGGAATCGACTATGTGAAGCTGTGCATCTTGAACGACAAGCCCTTCCAAGGGGAAGTGGCGTGGAAAGGGCACTACCCACACGACGTAGAAACACCGTCATGTTTTTGAGTGTGGAGATCGGGGACACTTAATAAACACAGGCAGACAAGTGGTAGTGGAGCGGTCGTTGTGAATAGAATACAATAGATGACGTTCGTATAGAAATATACAGGGTGTCGCAAAAAAATTTTATTCACTTCTTGACATCGTATATCTCACTGATCTTTCCTTTCTTTCAAAGAAAAAAAAAACAGTGAGTTATAGGGTGTCAAAAAGTGAGTACATTTTTTGGGACACCCTGTAGAGGATATGCGAAGGTGGAGGTAATCAGCTCTGGAGGGAATGTGAGGGAAAAAGGTCTGAATGGGTCAGAGGGAGAAGGAGGGAGGGAGGCAAGGGAAAGGAAATTGCTAAAGCTTACTCGTGGAGACGACCGACCGTCCATCGAGAATGAGAGGCGTCCCTCAAGTTCACAAACCCAAATAAACCCGATGAGGCCCAAAGTATATATCATGCAGCTCTTAGGGAGCTCATGACGTAGGCTGGTCAAGCGGTTGGCTGGGCCATTTCCCAATACTTTAGGGGTCCAGCCGTGGTGAGCACCTGGAAAACTCAGCGGATCTAATAGAAAGGATGAAACTCATTGATAACAACAGAAAAAGAAGTGTTGATGTTGAAGCTTTGTATTCCTGCGTGTGGGTAAGAGAGGCCATGCAGGACCCCTGCACCCCATCCCTCACGTACTCGCCTTCGACGACACCCAGGAGTTACTTGAGCAGTATTCCTTCTCCCTATCCCAAGATATATATATATATATATATATATATATATATATATATATATATATATATATATATATATATATATATATATATATATATATATATATATATATATATATGTCTTGGACAATCACATGTTTACCAAATGGCGTCCTAGCTTCGTCTCTTCGATGTATATCAACTGACTATATTTCTCTCCTGTGTCTCCCCTGATGATATGATTATTACACGAAAGTGCACTTAGGAACTTATCGTGTTTCATTTTCCCCGTGGACTCATAGGAATATATATATATATATATATATATATATATATATATATATATATATATATATATATATATATATATATATATATATATATATATATGTCTTGGACAATCACATGTTTACCAAATGGCGTCCTAGCTTCGTCTCTTCGATGTATATCAACTGACTTATATTTCTCTCTTGTATCTCCCCTGATGATGTGATTATCACACGAAAGTGCACTTGGGAACTTATCGTGTTTCATTTTCCCCGTGGACTCACAGGAATATATATATATATATATATATATATATATATATATATATATATATATATATATATATATATATATATATATATATATTCTACAACGCTGCGTCGGCAGTCTTGCCGACTATTGAACCATCGTAATTCTGTATTCATTTTCCTCATTAATGATTTGTTCTGGGTCATCAAACATCCTTGGGGAATCATATATCGTCCTTGTAACGAGACAGGCATTTTAGAAAACGAACCTTTTCATATATGATGTTTAAGAGGCCCATTCTCTTATGGTTCATCTTGGAGGTAAGGGTTTCTCTTAGAAGATGGGCAATGGGCTGGTCCTTCAATGTAAACACTGCGTTCAATGTTGTCTGCAAGGTTGGTGCTGATCGTACCTGCAGATGTCCCTGCTTAGCCTCGTCTACATCTTTTCATTGGGGTTCTTTCCATTTTCCCTCCACACCGTCCGCATCTGTCATCTTGAATATGGATCGAATCAATGGCTGATTCTTACATTTTACCGTAAGAATACCATCTACAAGTTCCTCTCATCTCCTGCTTTCTTCGTGTGTGTGTGTGTGTGTGTGTGTGTGTGTGTGTGTGTACGTAAGAAAAATCCACTGAATTTTCTCCTGGTATGCTAATATTTGCTCCTCATTTAGTGCTCTTACTAAGCCACTCATCTTCCTTTGAGTATAACCTTAAAGTATTTGTACTACTGTTAGGTTCTTCCTATCCGCCTTTACATTTCCCAGTTCTTACTCTATCTTACTCTGTTCTTTCATATCAATGGCCTCAAGAATTTCCCTCAATATTATCCATTCTGTAAAGAAGTGTCTCAAACCTTAATCTTATTCTCGTTCCTCATTTACACCAAATCACACGATCCATCCTCACTCACTCTCAGTCTCATACCCTCACCATCCTATTAACGTTTCTGAACCTATCACCTCTCTCCTCTTTTCTTTTTTCGGATCTGTAACAACACCCTACCTAACTCAGTAGCACTTACCTCTAATGCTCTCCCGTCGCTTCCAACGTAATGTTATTCTTTTATAAGATTTCTTGCAGTCTCTTTTCACTCCCTCCACCGCCGTACCCAACCTTGCTATTATCATGCGTTGCTCTGTTTCTTCTGCACCAATTTTGTTGCTGGTCTCCGGGTTAGGAAGAACTCTGGCCAACTTCCCGATTTCAGCAATGATCCGTGGACAACTTTACTCAAGTGTTAACGGTACTTTCTAAGTCAGTTCGGCTCCTGACGTTTAAAGTTACCCTTTCAAGGTTTTCTAAAGATAGAAAATAAACGATTTTCGTTTAAAAAAGAAAATGCTATTTTGTTTCCCTTTTGCACTTTAAGTGCTTCAAGTATACTTTCAGATATCTTAACATTTCTCCTTGGCTTTTAATTACTTTTACTGGACTATCTTCTTTGTGTACTCGTTTTTTCTTACCCGTAGTGTCTGAGTTTAGATTCTAAACTTAGCTCGCTCTTAAAAGCAACAGTTTTTGATCTTGCTTCAAACTTGCTTCTCTTCGAGGCGAGACCAACAGTTTCCCCTGTTCCCTGTACATAACTTGTGTGTGTGTGTGTGTGTGTGTGTGTGTGTGTGTGTGTGTGAGGTTACCGAGGTTTGCTTTGCTTCTGCCCTCGACTCCATTCTCGTCTCGTTCAGTCACTGGCCCTCATTCTTCATTCAGTCTTAACACTCGACTGCTCTGCAACTAATTACTGCTAACTGCCTCGTCCCAATATTTTCCCTTTTATTCCCAAACTTTCAACTTTAACCATCTTTTTTTTCTAATGCCAGACAAAGTTACCCAGCCCTAACCTCTGTTTTTATAAAATTCGTCAAAGTTATTCACCTCTGTGTACACACACACACACACACACACACACACACACACACAGACGGTCAGCTGTAATTTGCGCCTCCCGCTCGGCCCTCTTGCGGATTTCCTCGAAACAGACAATATTAGTGATTATATGTATCATATTTTTTTTCAGTCTGTGGGTCATGATGTCCAATCTTTCCATTTTCTTTAGGATTCTTTGTCCAGTCCATCTCTGGACACATGGCCATCCTTAGATCATAAGAGAAAAGAACAGTGTTCCTTTAATTAAACGTTCTTGTGTTATTTTAACACCCGTCTTTCTCCTCTGTCTGGGTACGTTTTTACCCTGTCTTGGTACGTTCCTCCCATTTTTCCCCTGTCTGGAGACGTTTCTTCCCTGTCAGGGTACGTTTTTTTCCCCTATCTGAGTACCTTTCTCCCCTGTTTGGTACGTACTTCCCCTGTCTTGCAAGTTCCTCCCCTGTCTGCGTACGTTTCCGCCCTGTTTGGTACGTTTCTCCCCTGTGTGGCAAGTTCCTCCCCTGTGTGGGTACGTTCCTCCCCTGTCTGGGTACGTTCCTCCCCCGTCTGAGTAAGTTCCTCTCCTGTCTGACTTCGTTCCTCCCCCTGTGTGGGTACGCCCTAGCCCCTTGTCTAGGTATACAGGAAGAAGTTGACGGTGTAGCAACGTGAACGCCATCCAGACTGAAGGCAATACATTCTCCGCCCATCCCCGCTGTCATGATCCTCCTAAACTTGAGTGTAAACAGACGCCCATGAGGGAATGAAACTCGCCTTTCCAACGCAAAACAGACCTCGCACCTCCGACGCGTGTGTCTGTGTGTGTGTGTGATGGGATTTCACCCACAGACAGGGCTAGCACGTAGCTTTCACCGCTCGCCGCTGAGAACGAGTTAAGCTGCGAGTTACATGCAGTCATGCGCTACGTATGAGATGGAGAGACTATATATATATATATATATATATATATATATATATATATATATATATATATATATATATATATATATATATATCTCATTTGATTTCCAACAGCCAGGATCGAACCCGGGACCGGTGTGCAACAAGCGGGAGCGCTACCGCTAGACTATGATCGCACTTTGTTCGTGTATATATATATATATATATATATATATATATATATATATATATATATATATATATATGTATATTATCCCTGGGGATAGGGGAGAAAGAATACTTCCCACGTGTTCCCTGCGTGTCGTAGAAGGCGACTAAAAGGGGAGGGAGCGGGGGGCTGGAAATCCTCCCCTCTCGTTTTTTTTTTTTTAATTTTCCAAAAGAAGGAACAGAGGGGGCCAGGTGAGGATATTCCAAAAAAGGCCCAGTCCTCTGTTCTAAACGCTACCTCGCTAACGCGGGAAATGGCGATTAGTTTAAAAGAAAAAAGAAAAGATATATATATATATATATATATATATATATATATATATATATATATATATATATATATATATATATATATATATGTGTGTGTGTGTGTGTGTGTGTGGGATGCTGGCTTTCAAGTCCATAAACCTACAACTGTTCCATCTTATTCATAACACTTGACAACATGTAACTCAAAATCGCGTCGTAAGTACACGTAATTGCTCGTAAGTACACACTCTCTCTCTCTCTCTCTCTCTCTCTCTCTCTCTCTCTCTCTCTCTCTCTCTCTCTCTCTCTCTCTCTCTCTCTCTCTCTCTCCTCTCCAGCCTTGACTTCCCCATCATGAACCAACCCTCGCTGGGAAATCCAGACAAATCGCATCTAATCCCATCCCTCCCCGGCCTCTAATCCTACTGGGAATTGCCTTTTGTTGACGGGGGATTTGTTGGGTGTCGATTAAAAAGATAATTTGCCTTTTTCTCTTTTTTTTAGAAAACGACATCTGTGCTCGCCAGGAAAAAAATATATATAAAACTAGTTCAACCAAAGTCGAAACATAGATTTTCTTTTTTTTTTATTTCCTTTTTGGTTCGATCTCCTCTGTTGGTTGGATCCTCCGCAGCTTCTTGCAGGCTAGGAAAAGACTTGAATCCTCTTTGGGTCGTCACATTCCACTGTCTTTTGTCTCAGTAGCTGTGGCCGATTTTGGTCCAGGCGCCGAGTGGCGGGAAGGTCGTTGCTGTAGTGGCCTCTGGAAAGCCACTGTGGCCCCTGGAAAGCCACTGTGGCCCCTGGAAAGCCACTGTGGCCCCTGGAAAGCCACTGTGGCCCCTGGAAAGCCACTGTGGCCCCTGGAAAGCCACTGTGGCTCCCCCGTGGGACATGGTGACACACCACACCACCATACCATCTCCCGTCGTGGGCCAGGCCTGTGCAGAGAGTGGAAGGCAGAGCGTCGCAGGACCCCAAGTGGATAACTGGAAAAAGAAAAAAAAGGAAAAAAAATTGTGCCAGATAGGTCGAGAGAGAGAGAGAGAGAGAGAGAGAGAGAGAGAGAGAGAGAGAGAGAGAGAGAGAGAGAGAGAGAGAGAGAGGACGTGTTATAAGTCTCGGAGTTGCTCTCTCTCTCTCTCTCTCTCTCTCTCTCTCTCTCTCTCTCTCTCTCTCTCTCTCTCTCTCTCTCTCTCTCTCTCTCTCTCTCTCCCCCCCCCCTTGAGAACCAGATCAAGCCCAGGAGAGGAGAGATGAGGGAATGGACAATGAAAGAAGATGGGAGGGGGTTTAAGTAGAGTGGACACACACACACACACACACACACACACACACACACACACACACACACACACACACACACACACACACACACACACCTTCGCTTAGATCTTCCTTCCTTCAGCCTGAGTACGATGTTCTTGGCGAATACTGCCGGATTTGCAAGTGTCGAGCATGAAAGCTAAAGGGAGTTAGTTATCCAAGTGTCGATAATGAAAGCTAAAGGGATTTAGTTATCCAAGTGTCAATCATGAAAGCTAAAGGGATTTAGTTATCCAAGTGTCGAGCATGAAAGCTAAAGGGAGTTAGTTATCAAGTGCCAGTAAGAAAAGCTAAAGGGAGTTAGTTATCCAAGTGTCGAGCATGAAAGCTAAAGGGAGTTAGTTATCAAGTGCCAGTAAGAAAAGCTAAAGGGAGTTAGTTATCAAGTGCCAGTGATGAAAGCTAAAGGGAGTTAGTTATCCAAGTGTCGATAATGAAAGCTAAAGGGATTTAGTTATCAGGTGCCAGTGATGAAAGCTAAAGGGATGTTGCACTACAACGCTCATGTCACCTACCATTGCCACCGCTTGGGTTTTGGGAGTGATGTACATATAACTGGAAATACAATTTGGAAAATAGCGCACAACTTTTGTATTGCCTTCCATGGTAAAAGGTGTGGACTTATAATGAAGTTATGAGCCAATGGAACATCCAGGTCAAAGCCCTTCTAAACTGGACGTAACTAAAGTCAGAATTCAAAAAAATTTCAGTGTTGTTTTTCTTCCTCTTTTGTCTGCTTTCTACAGAGTTTACGTCTATCGTGTGCTATGTCGTCTTTAGGCATGCGTAGACATAATCAAGATGAGGTTACGCTATATAGATGTACGTATAGCTATATTAATCATGTACTAACATGCTAGGACATTAACATGTCTGCCAGCAGGATTAGTGACGTAAATTATATTATTTTTTTTCTCTCTCTTTTTGCAGGTAAGTCAAGTGAACTGTCTATCTACTCCGTGTGGGTAACCCATCGTCACACGCTGTTCCTCTCGAAGGTAAACTCCGTTTCTTTAGATTTTGGTATACCAGGGATATATGTATATAGGTAAACCAAGGACACACAGAAAAGGTAAAAGCGTCTTTAGAATCGGTTGTATTTAGGTAAACCAAGGACACACAGAAAAGGTAAAAGCATCATCAGAATCGGTTCTGTCTTCAGTATGTACAGGTAAACTGTCACCTGTTGCAGGAATTACCACTTCTACTCGCATGTACGTCAACCAAGACCACAATGCGTATCAAAGAAGCCTCATTTCAACCATGAAATATCGAAGTGTCTGCTTGACAGATGCTGCAGTCGATGGTTTGTAAGGGCTTGTTATAAACCGATGAGGTGGACATTATGGGTCTTTACGAACGACCTTGTGATACATGGAGAATGACGATTTGCTCTAGGAACTTGACCTTTGTGAAGGGGGTCAGGCAGGTCAAAGGGTAATGTCATCGCGTTAAAGGGTAGTACCATCGTGAGGAGGATGTTGCGTCGCGCACAAGGAGGTAATAGTTAGCGCATATGATCATAATCCTCACTTCTAGTCTGGTATTTACCTTTTCATTTTCTATAAGAAAGAGTCATGGAGTCACCCAGGGGGGACTCTGTCTAAAGGCTCCTGCAGGTCCAAAGGCTGTGCTTCTCGAGCAGCTGTGGGGAAATGTGGATGCGTTTGGAATGGTAGGTTTTTTTCCACAAGATTGTATGACAGAAGACGGTACTCTCAAGGATACAGAGTAACAGAGGTTTCGCCGTCGCCACTGCAAAGTCACCTTTGACGAGGCTGTAATCATTTTGAGGTAGAGTCGCATCAAAATACTTTTCACACTAAAGGAGTCGACATTTCCCTGCTACTGGAAGTAGCGTAACCTGTGCTCAACCATTAAGAAAGAAATTTCTTCAGTGCGTTGCCACCACTTCGCTCTAAACTGTCTCTCTTCAGTACTCATCCCTCCATTACCCTGACCTACGTTGCTTTAAGCATACGTTCCAGTTATTCCAGTCCATCACATCCTAAGAACATGACATCAGTACCAGATTCCAGTCTCTTCCATGGCTCGTGTAAGAAAAGTCTTCCTCCGCTGGCGCTGAAGACAGCGATCTTCCTCACATATCCCGTTAGGAAACATTAAAAACAACAGCAACAGTTTAACACACTTCTCTCTTACCCGAGCTGAAACCTTCACCCATGCAAATCTTCTTGTGAAAGTTTTAAAACACTATTTAATTTCTTTTTCGCGGGGATAACTGAACTATATTTCTCGTAAAGTTTCCTAAATTATCTCGTACGTTCCAGGACCTTTCGTTCAGCTACGGCGTATCTGGGCTTGAGAACTTTTGAAGCCAGTGAACCACGTACGCACCTTGTTTCATTCTGCCCGGCATGTTGCCAGCTACTATTTCAGATGGCGAACATTCAGCGCACACCAAGTGGTTATCTACCCATTCATAATCGTCTGACCGTAGGTCCTTCTGGCACCTTGTGATCCTCCTCTCACTCACTGCCGCACAGACTTGCCTTCTCTGCGCGGGACATCGATGTGTCTCTATTCGTCAGAGTCATCAGTATCAGCACCTTGAGACTTACCAGTAAAGTCCCATCTGCTGTATCCATTTAAGTAGTCATTGGACTGGTTATAAATCACCTAATCAAATAGCTTTCTCTCGCGTCCGTATGATTCAAAGTGCTATGAAATGGCGTCCTAGCTACGTCTCTTCGTTGTATATCAACTGACTTGTTCTATTTCTTACTCTCCCCTGATGATGTGATTATTACACGAAAGTGCACTTGGGAACTTATCGTGTTTCATTTTACCCGTGGACTCATAGGAATTAATATATATATATATATATATATATATATATATATATATATATATATATATATATATATATATATATATATATATATATATATATATAACGACCACTAAGCCTCTACGTATGATGGATCTTAGTCACTCACGAATCTCTAAACCATACTCGGAGCTCCTCCTCACTCACGTCTCCCTCGATTAGCAAAAAAAAAGGGAAAATCTTAGCCTCTGAAGGAAAAGCCCTCAGCCCAGGCTGAAGCTCGCATCTTCCTCCATTAGTTGATGGATCTCCACACTCGGAGGAATAAGAAACCTCCAGCCAGTGCCCGCAGCCCGCCTCATTTTCCCAGCCCTGGATTGACCCGTGACCACCGCTCCATTTCCTGGAAGTCCTGAGCCCCTTACAGTAGTGCTCAAATGAAGTCATGAGTTCCCCCGGCCACTCCATGGAGCAAAGGGAGATTAAGCCATGGGTCAGAAGATGTTAATGACGTATTATACACAGGTCTTCAAAAGGCGGAAGACGCATTACATTTATTCATGAAATGTCTCTCTCTCTCTTTCTTTCTTCCTTTTTTTCCCTCCGTCAGTAATGGAACAGCATTAAGGAGGGGAGAAGAGGAAAATATTTTCCCGGTTTTTTTCTTACAGAAAGTCTTGTTAGGATCTGGACGAAGTCTTGATCCCTTTGCTAAGGTGACGTTCTTCCTCCGTCTCTCCTACCCACCCACACGGCCTCTTATTATCCCCTCCACTCCCACCCTTCTCTCTCTCTCTCTCTCTCTCTCTCTCTCTCTCTCTCTCTCTCTCTCTCTCTCTCTCTCTCTCTCTCTCTCTCTCTCTCTCTCTCTCTCTCTCTCTCTCTCTCTCTCTCTCTCTCTCTCACTCACTCACTCTCTCTCTCTCTCTCTCTCTCTCTCTCTCTCTCTCTCTCTCTCTCTCTCTCTCTCTCTCTCTCTCTCTCTCTCTCTCTCTCCCGAAACCCAAACTGTTTTCCCACAAACAGAAGAATAATTGTATATGCGTTCCTGTGGGAATTCAGAAATACGTAGAGAAAAAGATTGAACATTTCAAATTCCTCAAATCCTTCCTCTCCTTCCCTTCCCTCCTGCTTCTCATAATTCATATTCCTTTTCTTCTCTTCATTCCTCTCTCTTTCCCCAATATGTCCCTCCTTTTATCTTCTACTTTTCTCCCCTTCTACTTTACTCCTTCCTTCACTCTTACTTCTTTCTTCACGTACCTTCCCTCTATCAAATTCTCCCTCCTCCCTCCTTCCTTCACTCTTACTTCTTTCTTCACGTACCTTCCCTCTATCAGATTCTCCCACCTCCCTCCTTCCTTCACTCTTACTTCTTTCTTCACGTACCTTCCCTCTATCAAATCCTCCCTCCCTCCTCCCTCCAACCAGCATCTGAATCAGAGCGCCAGAAATCAATGACCTCTTGCCGAAGTTGACCCAGTCAAGCGTCGCGCTCCTCCACATGACCACATGAAGCGTCGCACGACTGTACGCGTCCTCATGAAGCATGGAACAGCCCCGTAAGGGTCCCCATGAGGCGTCCACGGCTGTAGAGGTCCTCATGAAACGTCCATGGTGGCAGAGGTCCTCATGAAACGTCCATGGTGGCAGAGGTCCTCATGAAACGTCCATGGTGGCAGAGGTCCTCATGAAACGTCCATGGCTTTGAAATCCTCGTGAAACGCCCATGGTGGTGGAGATCCTCATTAAGCCCTCATTAAGCGTCACACGGCTGTAGATCCCCTCGTTAAGCGTCACACACGGCTGTAGAACCCCTCGTTAAGCGTCACACGGCTGTAGAACCCCTCGCTAAGCGTCACACGGCTGTAGAACCCCTCGTTAAGCGTCACACGGCTGTAGAACCCCTCATTAAGCGTCACACGGCTGTAGAACCCCTTGTTAAGCGTCACACAGGGCTGTAGAACCCCTCATTAAGCGTCACACGGCTGTAGAACCCCTCATTAAGCGTCACACGGCTGTAGAACCCCTCGTTAAGTGTCACACGGCTGTAGAACCCCTCGTTAAGCGTCACACAGGGCTGTAGAACCCCTCGTTAAGCGTCACACGGCTGTAGAACCCCTCGTTAAGCGTCACACGGCTGTAGAACCCCTCGTTAAGTGTCACACGGCTGTAGAACCCCTCGTTAAGCGTCACACAGGGCTGTAGAACCCCTCGTTAAGCGTCACACGGCTGTAGAACCCCTCGTTAAGCGTCACACGGCTGTAGAACCCCTCGTTAAGCGTCACACGGCTGTAGAACCCCTCGTTAATGGCTGTAGAACCCCTCGTTAAGCGTCACACGGCTGTAGAACCCCTCGTTAAGCGTCACACAGGGCTGTAGAACCCCTCATTAAGCGTCACACGGCTTAGAACCCCTCATTAAGCGTCACACGGCTGTAGAACCCCTCATTAAGCGTCACACACGGCTGTAGAACCCCTCATTAAGCGTCACACACGGCTGTAGAACCCCTCGTTAAGCGTCACACGGCTGTAGAAACCCTCGTTAAGCGTCACACAGGGCTGTAGAACCCCTCGTTAAGCGTCACACGGCTGTAGAACCCCTCGTTAACGGCTGTAGAACCCCTCATTAAGCGTCACATGGCTGTACAGCTCCTCACGAAGCTTTCGTGAGTACAGAGTAGCCTCACGAAGCGGCGTGCGACTACTGCAGAAGTGCTCATGAAGGCGCCCACGACGGTGTTGTGGTGGTGGTCTTCACCTCACATTACCTGAAACAGAGGACCTAGGTAGACCAAGCGTAGGTGTTCATGGTCTAAAAAAAAAACCTCTGTGTGGTTGTGTAGACCAGGCCTGAGTTCTAGTGGGTGTAAACCATGCGTGAAGTGTGTCAACCAAGGTTTGGTGGTGTGCGTGAAGTCTGTCAACCAAGCTTTGGTGGTGTGTATACACACTGTGACTAGCAGTGAGTCAAACCTCATGTTCATATGAGTCCTCAGGCGTCATTATCATTTGACAGTGTTCATCACACGTCCTTTTGGAAACAGTGAGTTTGTTAACTTGTTGTCAACCTGATGTCCTTTGGCTCCTTGAGGTGTTAAACTACAGTGTTAACCAGATGCCCTTTTGGAACCCGGAGGTGTTCACTTGTTAACTAGATGCTCTTTGGGACTCTGAGGTGCTACGTTATTGTTAACTAGATGTTCTTTGGCACCTTGAGTTGTTAATTTATTGTTAATCAGATGTCCTTTGGATCCCTGAGGTGTTAACTTATTTTCAACCAGATGGCCTTTGAAACCATGTGTTAATTTACTGTTAACCAGATGTTCTTTAGATCTCTCAGTTGTTCATTTATTGTTCGCCAGATGTCCTTTGAACCCTTGTGGTGTTAACTAATAGTTCCTAACTAGCTCTTAGATGTTAACTTCACTATTCCTGGATAGTTTGAAAACAAAC
>NC_092227.1:8885895-8903395 GCF_036320965.1 Panulirus ornatus
TCCCTCAAGCATGTCTTACAGTATTATCATTTAAGATCGTAATATCCACGATTGAAAAGGTCCACGTTACTTCCTCATTACGTAGAAATCTCCTTCATACAATTGTTATACAAAAGTATCATACATCTACCCACCTTTCCCGGGAATGAGGAAAGCTTCGACTCAGTCTAGTTTCGAACAAAACTATCCGGGGAAACTTCAGTACTAAAAAAAAAAAATCACAAAAGACGCCAGAGGAGTTTATACAAAAAACCGATTGTAGCTGAACAAGGCTCAAGTGAAATGCTATTAACTTGTCACTAACTTTGTCCCTCGAAGTCCTGTATAACTTTTCGAGACGTGACGTCTACCGAGGTACTGAATCTCCCAGTGTCATTCGTCTTTCAATTGAACCCCACGAACAAAGCTACACCTCCTGGCGAGTCGAATCCTCTTCAGAACACGTACCTCCTGCTGCAGGAGGAAGGTGACTGACGGGGGCGACTGGACTTAGAAGGAGGCTGACGGGGGGCGACTGGACTTAGAAGGAGGTGCTGACGGGGGCGACTGGACTTAGAAGGAGGTGCTGACGGGGGCGACTGGACTTAGAAGGAGGTGCTGACGGGGGCGACTGGACTTAGAAGGAGGTGCTGACGGGGGCGACTGGACTTAGAAGGAGGTGCTGACGGGGGCGACTGGACATAGAAGGAGGCTGACGGGGGCGACTGGACATAGAAGGAGGCTGACGGGGACGACTGGACTTAGAAGGAGGCTGACGGGGGCGACTGGACTTAGAAGGAGGTTATGTAGGTGGCTGGGTCGATGATGACCCGTTCGGGTATGGCTGTAGACAACGCCAAGAGCATCACTGTGCTCTTCACAACAGTGGATTCACGACACCGTCGATAAGTCGCGTCTTCCCCTCATCCTCGACACTCTAACCTCACCCTCGACACTCTAACCTCACCCTCGACGCTCTGACCTCACCCTCGACACTCTAACTTCACCCTCGACACTCTAACCTCATCCTCGACACTCCAACCTCGCCCTCGACACTGTAACTTCACCCTCGACACTCTAACCTCACCCTCGACACTCTAACCTCACTCTCGACACTCTAACCTCACCCTCGACACTCTAACCTCACCTTCGACACTCTAACCTCACCCTCGACCCTCTAACTTCACCCTCGACACTCTAACCTCATCCTTGACACTTTAACCTCACCCTCGACACTCTAACCTCATCTTCCACACTGTATCGGTCTTTGACGTGACTCTAACTGGTTAAGTTGATGGCTAGGGTTAGCGTGCTGGAACTAAAGAATAAAAGATAACCGAAGAAAGACATTATATTCCCCCCTTTTTTTTGCGCAGGAAGACGTAACTAGAAAGGAGCGGACGCGATGCATAGCATTTGAGGAAGGACCCACTGAGTTATTCATGGATATGTTTAAGAGAGAGAGAGAGAGAGAGAGAGAGAGAGAGAGAGAGAGTCACCAGGATCATAGGCAGGGAGTGCCGAGTGATCACCGACAATGTTGATGGCGTGACAAGTGTAGCTCCAAGGAGAACGAACAGGGAGGAGGAAATGAGACTGAAGAATGTATGTAAGTGTGTTCCAATTTACCGTAGTAGAGGAGGAAAAGGAAGGAAGGAAGGAAGGAAGGAAGACTTCGTTTTCTAGGCATAGTCTTGTTGAGAAGTGACAAAGTCTCTTTGAAGTTTTCCATATAGAGAAAGCGAACGAATAAGGATGATTTCATTCACTCCCGGTCTCCCCACAATGAAAGGTCGAAATCAGGAAGTGTGATTGTTTTTCTTTCTTAAGAACCATAAGAATTTACAGCCAGGAATGATTAAAGGAAGAACAATGAAAGGTTTCTTATTGAGACATTGTTGAAACCGGTTGCCTCAGGGAATTACATCTTACTAGTTTGAAAAATGGTGAGGAGAATCATAGAAAGACGCAGAGAAAATGGAGAGAGGAGTGTTGACAGATGATCAGAAATTCTGAGCAGCTACAAAATTCTTGGTAGTCCAAAATAAGCACAAAACATTCATACACTCCTACAACGAACGAGCGTAAATATTGCCACATCGTGAGGAAAGAGGATCAGTAAAGTTCCAGGGTATGAACCAAGTGGACGAGACAGCACCAAATAAAGTGTCGTATACAATTTTCCATGTAACGGTTGTCTCCGCTCCCATCATGGAAAACATACGGCTAACTCGAGGAATTACAGAACCCTCCCAGTGTTCTTGTAATGTACGTGGTTGTATATAGAACACCTCCTGAGCTCGGACGAAGCAAAGGTAGTCCACGAAGGATGAATAAACACAGAAGACATTACTAGGGACCGTCCATGTTAGCTTGGAAAGTTCCAGTGATATAAGAGCCAGATAGTTGCCAACGAAGGGAAGGTTCGCTATGAGACAGCTGGTGTTGCAGTAATGACTGGGGAAAGAACCAGTTCTGTCAGCAGTGTCAGTGGAGGCAGGAAGAAGATATTCAGAAATAATTGCTTTGAATAATGAACAGGGGCTTAAAGAAAGGGAGACAAGTTATAATAGATAGTCCTTCAACAATGACAGATCTTTATATCAACTTACAGTTTACATATTGATGAGAATATCAACTCACAGTTTACATATTGATGTTGATATCAACTCACAGTTTACATATTGATGAGAATATCAACTCACAGTTTACTTATTGATGTTAATACCAACTCGCAGTTTACATATTGATGTCAGCATCACCTCACAGTTCACATATTGATGGCATTATTAACTCACAGTTTACATATTGATGTCGACATCAACTCACAGTTTACATATTGATGTCGACATCAACTTATAGTTTACTAACTCTTGATAAAGTTCACTGTGGTTGAGATCTGGGGGTGTTCTCATATTGGTCCGTTGAGAGGTTAGGCGAGGTGTGTGTGTGTGTGTGTGTGTGTAGGAGAGAGAGAGAGAGAGAGAGAGAGAGAGAGAGAGAGAGAGAGAGAGAGAGAGAGAGAGAGAGAGCAGACCTCTCTTTTTCTCCCCTCTCCTCTGACCACACCTCACCAAAAAAAAAAGAAAAGAAAAGTAGACAAACAAAGCCATGTAGACATAGAAAGAAAAAAGAAAGAGGGAAGATAGAGAGAGAAGTAACCCTAAACCATTTACTTTAATCTTAGCATCTCGAACGCTTATTCCATACATGTTTGCCTCCGTCAGTGTTAAAAAAAAAATCCCGCTATTTTCCTTTTTTTAAACATTTCAAGGCTTCAAAAGTTCTTTCTTTCACTTTTCTCTCTCTCTTTTTTTTTACCTATAGTCAAATACGTTTACAAGCTCTGAAAGTAGTATTCATTAAAAAAAAAAAAAAATGTAATTAAGCCATGAATATCAAGTGTAATCTTGATGTAGAATGACTTATTTGCATACAGATTAGCTTTCCTCAACGTGAGGTACGAAAGGGGGTTTTCTTTCAAGCACCAGCAACTCCCTCATAGGAGGATACCCCATAAGGGAGATGAAGGAGAATACTGAATGCCTCATAATTTCTAATACAGTTTTAAAGCGTAATTAACTATGTGTCGGAAGATGAATAATACTATAGAGGCTTCGAACATATATCAAGTAACGTGCCGGAAGGTATTACGACAATATATAGGCTTCGATCGTGCATCATCTTGACCATTTCTCCACATCATTTCAGCTCTCCCGTACATATTCTTCATAAACAATAACAGTATATATATATATATATATATATATATATATATATATATATATATATATATATATATATATATATATATATATATATATGAACGCGCACCACCATATAACATACTAACATCCAACAGCCAGGATCATACGTAGCAGTAATGCTCCCGCCTCCTACGCAGGGGGCCCGGGTTCGATCCTGGCTGTTGGAGGTGAGTATGATATATATATATATATATATATATATATATATATATATATATATATATATATATATATATTTTTTTTTTTCATACTATTCGCCATTTCCCACGTCAGCGAGGTAGCGTTAAGAACAGAGGACTGAGCCTTTGAGGGAAATCCTCACTTGGCTCCCTTCTCTGTTCCTTCTTTTGGAAAAGTAAAAACGAGAGGGGAGGATTTCCAGCTCCCTGCTCCCTCCCCTTTTAGTCGCCTTCTGCGACACGCAGGGAATACGTGGGAAGTATTCTTTCTCCCCTATCCCCAGGGATATATATATATATATATATATATATATATATATATATATATATATATATATATATATATATATATCCTGATGGCTTCCAGCTTTGAGTTCTCCCCCTCCCCTGTGAGCTGATGTAAAGAGTCTCATCATCACTTCGATTAAAAATGCAAATTGATACAACATAGCGAATGATCCATGTATCAAGAGGTCGGGAGTGTCCATGCTGATGGTCGTATGAGTGCGTGACTCACCTCCATTTCGAAGCTCTTGGACTACGGGTCGGCGGTATAAGAGCATCAGACTCTCTCTCACTAAGCGTGATCCGGATCTCACTCGAAGCATCGAAGTCCATGATGATGATGATGATGATCATACGAACTGTGGTGTTGGTGTCTGATTCGTCCCTTTTGTCTTCGCCCATGGAGTAAAGATTGACGAAGTTAAGTCATCTTAAAAGTTTCGATCCACAGTTAAGGGGGAGAGATCGACCGAAATCAATTACAAGGAACTTTGGAAGTTTGGAACTCATATCCGGTCGGATTTCAACCACGCGCGCGCTTCGACTCCTGCATCGAAGCAAGATTCGTCATCCTCAGAATCAGAAAAGCAATCGGACGCTCAAAGTTTATTACGAGTGGAATGGGAAAGTAATTAATTTAGCTCACTTTCCAATCCTCAGATGTGAGGGTAAGTGGAATACTTCACCTCATCGAAACATCTCAACGTGCCAACACAACAGAGCAAACACAGTGATCAAGACATTAGATTTCGGGAAGTGCGACGGAACCGAGACAATGGATGGGTCACTAATGCAATTGCATCTCAAGACATGACGTAGCCACTTACCCCTCACTGATGTCTACAAACTTATACACTTACACAAACTTATACACTTACACAAACTTATACACTTACACAAACTTATACACTTACACAGGCTTATACACTTACACAAACTTATACACTGACACAAACTTATACACTTACACAATCTTATACACTTACACAAACTTATACACTTAACACAAACTTATACACTTACACAAACTTATACACTTACACAAACTTATAAACTTACACAAACTTATACACTTACACAAACTTATACACTTACACAAATCGTTTTTTGCATAAGACATACAAATGGATGAGGCTATAGAGAGACAGGCAGATGAACAGATCTAGAGACAGACGGCCAGACAGACAGACAGACAGGTATAGAGACAGATAAATAGGTCGACAGAGTGAGGGGTCAGCATGATGATTTTGAAATCTGTCTACTCATCCAAGTCTGGGATCAATATGATGATCTTGAATACGAAGCTATGAATAAACGTATTCCAAACCCCAGTTCAAATCTATTTTAGTTATGCAAGCTGTTAATGTGACTGTTCTTCAGAAAACGGTCGCTCTTTCTTGAGTGCTGTGTTTGGTATATTTTGATGAATTAATGTAAGAAACGAGTCCAAATGTAACCGTTGCTAAGTGACATTCTTGAGCAGATCGTAAATTAGATGTTTAAGATAGTTGCTGCTGTTACAAAGGAGCAGTGCTCCAGGCTTTTCGTAAACCATTCTCTTCTAATCTATTAAAACACACACACACACACATACACACACACACACACACACACACACACACACACACAGGGAAGCCCAGGAGAGCTTCCGCCTCCTACGTCAGTGCAGCTAAGGAGGATGACAGTGCCTGAAGGAGGAGGAGTGGAGATGAAAAATGTATTTTTGGTCTCTCTCTCTCTCTCTCTCTCTCTCTCTCTCTCTCTCTCTCTCTCTCTCTCTCTCTCTCTCTCTCTCTCTCTCTCTCTCTCTCTCTCTCTCTCTCTCTCTCTCTCTCTCTCTGTCTCTCTCTCTCTCTCTGTCTCTCTCTCTCTCTCTGTCTCTCTCTCTCTCTCTCTCTCTCTCTCTCTCTCTCTCTCTCTCTCTCTCTGTCTCTGTCTCTCTCTCTCTCTCTCTCTCTCTCTCTCTCTCTCTCTCTCTCTCTCTCTCTCTCTCTCTCTCTCTCTCTTCCATTCCTCAAAATGAATCTTAGTCATGAGAGGAGGACTGTTACACTCGAAAACACCGAATTGTACGTGATAAAAAGGGTGGGAGGGAGGGACAGAGTTGGATAGCTGGTGTGAATTTGTTTATAGTTTTGTCTCTTGTTGTAGAAAGACGTACTCAGGGAGAGAGAGAGAGAGAGAGAGAGAGAGAGAGAGAGAGAGAGAGAGAGAGAGAGAACTGTTGGGGAGTGAGGTCTTCTGACACAGGAAGAAGGGCCAGAAGGGAGCTAAGATTGTTAATCTTTTTTTCTCCCTCCTTATGACAAGAGACCTCATGATGATCTATTTACTCGTTAAGATCGTACAAATAGTTTTTTTTTTCTTCTTATTTTTCTTCTTACGAGAAGAGACATCAAGATTCATTTACTCGAACTCACAAACTCACGTCTCCAGCTCCGACAGCTCCTCCATCTCCCCTCACACTTCTCTACCCACCTCACCTTCCCCACCACCACCACTTACCACGACCGCCTGCGGCAGGAGATCCGCAGCTGGGCTGCTGTCTGTCGTCTGCAGGGGCGAACAGCAGAGAGAGAGAGAGAGAGAGAGAGAGAGAGAGAGAGAGAGAAAGGGATGAACACCTGGCAGGCAGACAAGCCGTAGAAGAGACGGAGTCGTACGTGGTCATCTGCCTCGTCAGGAAGACAATAATGAAAGTTGCCTTAAGGAAGTACGAGAGTATCCTTCCTGGCGAAGCGTCCTACACCTCCTACCCCCTGCAGGATGGGCCACCCTCTGCCCAGCGCATTGAAGGATATTACAGCGTGGGTGTGTGTTGCATACCACACGGGAGATGGTGGTGAGGATGGGGTTAATGAGACATCGTGAAGAATGGCGCCAAAAGGAGTTAGAGTTGAGGCGATTCTTGTAGGAAGGTGGGGGTGGAAGGGGTGTGTGTAGGGGGTCGTCATTGGAGTGAAGGGTGGTGGGTTTCCATCGTGCGTGAAAGAGGACATGGTGACCTGTTACCTAGTGTACCACTGTCGTTGTGGAAGACCATGCGATGGGTGTCATTCTTCGAGGGTTGGAGGACCAACACGAAGCCAAGGACACGTTGTTGTTGTGTGACCCGACCACGGACGTGGTACACACACACTCTCTCTCTCTCTCTCTCTCTCTCTCTCTCTCTCTCTCTCTCTCTCTCTCTCTCTCTCTCTCTCTCTCTCTCTCTCTCTCCGAATTTAAAGTTTTGACGAGAGACCCGCTCAGAACAGCACGGGATCGCAGCTCTCCACTGACTTGAAGTGTCGTGAGCTAATTTCTTGCTTTGAAATTGCAGATCATTTTCCGTATATATATATATATATATATATATATATATATATATATATATATATATATATATATATATATATATATATATATATAATTCATCATCTCAAAAAGTAAAGAAAACGTCCGGGTGTTTGATATCTCTACGTTGCGGAGGGAAAAGAAAATTCTTCATCATACTTTTTTCCACCGTGAGACAATGTGAAATATATAACTTTTTTGATACTTGAATTCGCTTGATATCCCTTCGTCCCTCGCATGGATTAATAGCTTTTATTTACTTATTTTTTTTCCTTTTAGCTCCACGTCTTTACGTGACTGGGCTACGTGATCGGTCGGACGTGATAACGCGACTCGCTGTTGTCCCACAAAAGCCGCTACTACTCCCCCCCCCCCCCGCTCGCCCGCACCCCACAAAAGCTCTACCCCCGCTCCCCCCCACTCCACAAAAGCTCTAGCCCCGCTCCCCCTCACCCCACAAAAGCTCTAGCCCCGCTCCCCCCCCACCCCACAAAAGCTCTACCCCCGCTTCCCCCCACTCCACAAAAGCTCTACCCCCGCTCCCCCCCACCCCACAAAAGCTCCCCCCCGCTCTCCCCCCACCCCACAAAAGCTCTACCCCCGCTCCCCCCCACCCCACAAAAGCTCTACCCTCGCTCCCCCCCACCCCACAAAAGCTCCCCCCCCGCTCTCCCCCCACCCCACAAAAGCTCCCCCCCGCTCTCCCCCCACCCCACAAAAGCTCTACCCCCGCTCCCCCCCCACCCCACAAAAGCTCTACCCCCGCTCCCCCCCCCACCCCACAAAAGCTCTTCCCCCCGCTCCCTCCCACCCCACAAAAGCTCTAGCCCCTCTCCCCCCCACCCCACAAAAGCTCTACCCCCGCTTCCCCTCACCCCACAAAAGCCGCTACCCCCGCTCCCCCCCACCCCACAAAAGCCGCTACCCCCGCTCCCCCCCACCCCACAAAAGCTGTAGCCCCGTTCCCCCCTCACCACAAAAGCTGTAGCCCCGTTCCCCCCTCACCACAAAAGCCGCTATCCCCCCGCTCCCCCCACCCCACAAAAGCTCTACCCCCGCTCCCCCCCACCCCATAAAAGCTCTATCCCCCCCCCGCACCGATAAGAAAACAGCCTCGCTTCAGGAAGTTCAGAAGTGAGGGTCAATAGGAGACGAATGCCGGCAGTCCATCTCCCCTTGAAGTCATGAGTCGTGTAGCCATTCGGAAATTTGAAAAACTCATTTTTAATCTAGTTTCTTTTTTTTTTTTATAAATTTTTCTATTTTTCTCTTTTTTTTGAGGGAGAGGGTGGGGAGAGGGGGGGGGGGGGGGGAGTTAGAAACACTGATTTTTTAGTAGTGTTCGAGGCATTTTTTTTTTCTCTTCGGGATGTGGACGTCTCATTCAGCCCACACTCACTTACACACACACACACATAGACACACACACACACACACACACACACACACACACACACACACACATACAAACATATGTGGATGGAATCGTGGAGGGGCATGAACTGGAAATCCTCCCTTCCTGTATAATTCATCAAAAGAAGGAACAGATGAAGGAAGTAAAATCAAGATTTCTTCTTTTCCCTCTCACTCTCTTAGGTTCAGTCACCCGTACACCTTGTGGTACAACCTTATTATATCGTTGCCTTAGTTTACCACTACACTATCATCACCCTTACCACTTTCGTCCCACTTAATACCCTCCTCCTCCTCTTCCTCCTCCTCCTTCTCTTCTTCCTCCTCCTCTTCTTCTTCCTCCTCCTCCTCCTCCTCCTCCTCCTCCTCCTCCTCCTCCTCCTCCTCTTCCTCCTCCTTCTCCTCTTCCTCCTCCTCCTCTTCTTCCTCCTCCTTCTCCTCCTCCTCTTCCTTCTCCTCCTCCTCTTCCTTCTCCTCCTCCTCTTCCTCCTCCTCCTCTTCCTCCTCCTCCTCCTCCTCCTTCTCCTTCTCCTTCTCCTCCTCCTCCTCCTCCTCCTCCTCCTCCTCCTCCTCCTCTTCTTCTTCTTCTTCTTCTTCTTCTTCTTCTTCTTCTTCTTCTTCTTCTTCTTCCTCCTCCTCCTCCTCCTCCTCCTCCTCCTCCTCCTCCTCTTCTTCCTCCTCCTCCTCCTCCTTCTCCTCCTCCTCCTCCTCGTCCACCCAGAAGCATTTAGGACAACCACAATGACACCACCACACACACACACACACATGCGTGACGAACGCCTCACAACCTGTACACACACACACTCATGCCACCACTCACTCCTTCTCGTGCATTGCTTCTGGTCATCGTTGCTCTAAAGAGCATTCAGTGGTCGTCCATCCACAGTGAGGTGTGGTCAGAAGCTTTTTTTTCATATTCCCGTAAAGTAAATAAAAGCTTCAGGAACTTCTCATCCTCTTTTTTTTTCCTCTCTCGAGAATTTCTTTTTTTTTTTCTCTCTCTTCCTTTTTATAAACTGCCCAACTGTTAGACTCTAATGGTGTATCGATTCCTCTTCCCTTCCTGAACCTTAGGTTCTTAATTGATCAAAGTTGTTTTTGACTTACGTAAACATCAGGTTCTTCCACGTTAACTCATTGCCTGAAAGTCTTCCCGTTCACTGTGAGTTAGATCCCTTCTTTTTACCTCGTTCTTCCCTTTATCATTAGGGAGTGTTCATCAACGAGAGAAGCGTGGCATTCAGCATTACGTAATTTCGTTAGTGATTCTTCTAAGTGACTTTTCACTTTGAGGACCACCACAGAAATTCGACTGACGAATCTATCCTCTGTTGTGATATCCTGGTTACCTTGGCGTTACCATCTCTCACAACCTGGTTACCTGAAGACTATCAGTAAGTTTCAGTATCATTTCTCATCTAAAGTCATTCTTAACCACTTGAGTTACTTGGTCCAGCATAATCTGCAGTGGCTTTAATGTCTCTCTCTCTCTCTCTCTCTCTCTCTCTCTCTCTCTCTCTCTCTCTCTCTCTCTCTCTCTCTCTCTCTCTCTCTCTCTCTCTCTCTCTCTCTCTCTCTCTCTCTTTCTCTCTCTCTCCTCTCAAGCAGCGGTATGAACATTGTCTCTGTTCTCATTGCTTTCCAAAATATTCTTCCCATATTCTTCCAATAGAGTCTTGCCATCTTCTTCCAGTAGGTTCTTCCCATCTTCTTCCAGCGGATTCTTCCCATCTTCTTCCAGCAGTTTCTTCCCGTCTTCTTCCAGCAGGTTCTTCCCATCTTCTTCCTATAGATTCTTCCCATCTTCATCCAGCGGATTCTTCCCATCTTCTCCCAGCAGGTTCTTCCCATCTTCTTCCAGCAGGTTCTTCCCATCTTCTTACAACAGATTCGTCCCATCTTCTTCCAGCAGATTCTTCCCATATTCTATCAGCAGATTCTTCCCATCTTCTTGCAACAGAGTCTTCCCATCTTCTTCCAGCAAGTTCTTCTCATCTTCTTCCAGCAGGTTCTTCCTATCTTCTTCCAGCAGAGTCTTCCCATCTCCTTCCAGCAGAGTCTTCCCATCTTCTTCCAACAGAGTTTTCCCATCTTTCTTCCCATCTTCTATCAAAAGATTCTTCACCTTTCCCATAGTTCCAGTGAGGCTTGGTCTCTTAATTATTATTTGCTTCTGTTATCACGTACTTACCTCGTTCTTTAATCCAACACCAATTATCACAATCATCCATATGACACTCGTTTCTCGCTCCCTCCCTCAGCTAATAACTTATGATAATTATTCCAGTCTTCTCTTGTAACTCATTAAATCAATTGTATTTTCTCTCCTTTTCATGACCTAACCACATAACTCCCTCCTGCCCCCCTGATCCAGTTTTACTTCCCCCTTTTAGTTTTTCCACTGTGGGGTAAACTTTTTCCATTCACAAACTCGGCTCTTGCAATTCGCGAAGCGGATTTTCGTTCAAGCATAACGTGATATCGCGCGATGCCCTTTACATCGCTCCAGTACTGAAGCGCCTGTACACAAGACCTGGGGGAAAAAGATCTCCTTTGATGCATTGCTTCGACCTTCAACTGACACTGGGGAGTTCCATGCCATACCGCCAGTGCACAAGAACTAGGGAAAAAGAGATCCTTAGATGCATTGCTTCGACTTTTACTGACGCTGGGGAGTCCCATGCCATAGCGCCAGTACACAGGAACTGGGGAAGGAGATCTCCTTAGATGCATTGCTTCGACCTTCAACTGTGACACCGGGGAGCTAGTTGATGGTGGAGTCGCGTCCAACGCCGAATGTGAAGTTTTGAAGTGTCGAAGGTCAGCCAGCAATGATCACTGTCACTCCTCTGTCTATAATTTCCTGGGGAAGGGTGAAACCCACCACCTTCCAAGTCTACCTGGATAAGTTGGCTCCCCTTGTTATCCACGAGGATGATGATCTTCTCTTATGGAACAGGAGACAAAGGGGGAACTGAAAATACGTTCTCTCTCTCTCTCTCTCTCTCTCTCTCTCTCTCTCTCTCTCTCTCTCTCTCTCTCTCTCTCTCTCTCTCTCTCTCTCTCTCTCTCTCTCTCTCTCTCTCTCTCTCATTAACTCCTTCCATATCTCGGGCATCAGACGAAGGCCCAGCCGCCCCTCCAACTGATCACTTGGGGCCACTCCTTCTCTCCCACCTCCCATTTGTTTACCTTGTCCTCCAGTGCTGGCTGCAGTCTCGAGGTGGCAGCACCTGGGGCCCCAGGTCAGTCCTTCCTTCCTTCAGGTTCTGCAGGTAAATCACGCGCTGTTTTCGGCGCCATTTCACCTGAGAGGATTCGGGGGGCATTAGTGAACAGAAACAGACCCCCTGCCTCACCTCCGACCTCGTTACACGAGGAAAGGTCGATGTAATCCACGATTTTTCTTTCCTCTTTTTTTTTTACAGACTAAGAAGCGGTTGGTTGGTCTTGCGTCTGATCTTACACACCCACAAAGCGTTGTTCATGTCTATATCTGTGTTTTTCTCACTATCCTCGTAATTCCACAGCTGTTTCGTGGCGACTTAAGCCATAAGCCTTACTGCAACCACACCCTACACAGAGAATGGGCAAGTCTGAATGAGTTAACGTATACATTGTATCTGAGGTATGTACTGCAAAATTTCTGTGAATGTGATGGTATTCATTGGAAGGGAGTAATGTGTGGGAATACTGCTAACATTGCTATCTAAAGATAGGGTCATTCATGAGAAAGGAAATGTTAGGGGTGGGGGAGGTAATGAGTGATGAAGGTATGATCAATATAAGCCAGTGTAATGAACGCAGTACAACGAGCATGTATGATTCACCACAAGCTTTTGAAGTCTATATTACCACTGCATCGAACCTGAGACTTGCAATGTGGACAATGCCTCAAGAGAGAGAAATGAAAAGAACTGTGAGGGAACTTGTAGAACAGATGAGAAGGAATACATCAAGTGATATCAGGGGGACATGACTGCACCATTGTTGCTGTTATGAATCATCTAAGTCACTTATACATTTGTATCAAAGCAGATGTCGTCAATAGGATTAGGAGTCTCTTAATTGGTGTTTTGCACAACGATACGTCCTGTTTCGTGGACCTGAATAACTCTGGCTTGGCTTCTCTATCCTCAGCCATCCTCCTATTGTGATACCTTCCCCCAGCCTTCAAGTCATTAAACTTCACCCCAAGTCATTAATAATCCCTGAAGTCTTCTTTCTCCCTCGTGGGTTCTTTTGCCCTCATAGCTTCCCTCTGTCGCAATTTACAGCAGACGTCTACCCCCGGAAAAAATAGATATTTTATTCAAATTTCTTTGCCTTTCTCGCTGTTACTCTGAGTATATTCTTTGCCTCCGCCACTTGAGCCAAAAGTGTTTTCTCGTCTTGATGTTCTACCAAGCTTAAAAGTCATTGTTCTTCTCTAGTTCCACATTTCAGATCTTTCTAATAGGTTCTTATTTCTTCGCTTTCATGTCTGTGTTTCCACTCCATACAGAGACCTACGCTGTGCCAAGGAAGGTACATAGGAAGTATAGGAAAGAGGAAAAAAAGGTCGTTTCAGTTCTTCCTTTCATCGAATGTGAACACAAGCGACAAGAAAACCTTGAAGATAACGTTGAAATCTGCTGCCGAAGTTGGCCCATTCTTTGCACAATCGATTGAAAACCAACTCGTCGGTAGGGAAGCTCACGTACATATACACACAGCTTAAATATCAATCCTCGACCGGTACGTACCAATATTATACTTGCTCCCTAGCAAGATACCGCTCTTCTGTATACGTGTTGGATCGTACGATCGAGATAATATCATACCCTGGTCTTACTCCAGTTCAGGTTATTATAAGTGTTTAAGTTCGTCACATAAGTGTTTAAGTACGTCACATTGTTTAAGTAGATATCTCACACAGAGTCTTGAAGCTGCATATTGTGCAGTCCCGCCCAACGATAGAGAGAAGAATTATGTTCTATTTTTGATGCATGTTACAGAGCCCGACTTGGTGACCTTTTGTTGACAGCTATTTAATTGGAACGCACAGATATATAAATAGACACACGTTAACTGCATTACAGCCACACTGTTAAATCTGAATCCTGCAATCTCTCTGTGAGAAAGGTTGTAGGGTCAGTAAAACGGTTGGACTTTGATTATCTTCGTCCTTTAAGTACTTCTTTAATAGGGAAGTTACAAAGCTAAAGGCGAGACAGTTGAATATTCTTTTCTTTTCTTTTTTTTGCGTCTTTAAGAGAGTACTTGAAGATAGCTGACCAGGCACTGCGACCCGTTGCATGAGGTGCCCAAAGTTGCTCTCGGAGTTGGGCGGAACTCCCTGAGGATGGCGACGAACTTCCTCAGTTTCTCACTCGACTCTGCGACCGAAAGGCTGTATCATCATCAGCAAACAATAACTGACTCACTTCCCAGGCACCCCTCACCTTCTGTTTACCGCGTTCACCACCCCGTCTGTTAACAAATCAGTCATAGTGATATCATACACCCTAGTCGCAGACCACCTTTCCCTGGAAACCACTTACTCTCTTGTCTTCCTACTTGCACACACACCTTACACTCTTGACAAAATCTCCTTACTACTTCTAGCAGATACATATGCTGAAAATCTTAACTTACCAGTCAACGACAGTCACCCACTTTCATATCAAATTCAACAACAAGACCATCCACTCTAGCTGCCTTGCCACATTTCACCATTCGTAAGGCTTTCACCACCTACACTTTCTTCACCAAACCACTTGCCCGTTCCAAACACCTCTACATCTGCCATCATATCATGAAACACATTCAACAGTTATTCAAAATATTCATTCCGTCTTCTGCTCACCTTATCCCTAACCTTTCATTGATATATATATATATATATATATATATATATATATATATATATATATATATATAACCCGGTCTCGTGCATCAAAACCGCTAACACACTCATTTAGCTGCTCCCAAAACACTTGCCTCTCATGATCTTTCTTCTCATGCCCAGGTGCATATGCACCAATAATCACCCACCTCTCTCCATCAACTTTCAATTTTACCCATATTAATCGAGAATTTACTTTCTTACATTCTATGACATACTCCCACAACTCCTGTTTCAGGAGTATTGCTACTCCTTCCCTTGCTCTTGTCCTCTCACTAACCCCTGACTTCACTCCCCAGACATTTCCAAACCACTCTTCCCCTTTACCCTTGAGCTTCGTTTCACTCAGAGCCAAAACATCCAGGTTCCTTTCCTCAAACATACTACCTATCTCTCCTTTTTTCACATCTTGGTTACATCCACACACATTTAGGCACCCCAATCTGAGCCTTCGAGGAGGATGAGCACTCCCCGCGTGACTCCTTCTTCTGTTTCCCATTTTAGAAAGTTAATACAAGGGAATAATTGGTATGCATGGGGTGTTCAGTGTTGTAAATGGAAATGGTGAAGAGCTTGTAGATTTATGTGCTGAAAAAGGACTGATGATTGGGAATACCTGGTTTAAAAAGCGAGATATACATAAGTATACTTATGTAAGTAGGAGAGATGGCCAGAGAGCGTTATTGGATTACGTGTTAATGGACAGGCGTGCGAAAGAGAGACTTTTGGATGTCAATGTGCTGAGAGGTGCAACTGGAGGGATGTCTGATCATTATCTTGTGGAGGCTAAGGTGAAGATTAGTATGGGTTTTCAGAAAAGAAGAGTGAATGTTGGGGTGAAGAAGGTGGTGAGAGTAAGTGAGCTTGGGAAGGAGACCTGTGTGAAGAAGTATCAGGAGAGACTGTGTACAGAATGGAAAAAGGTGAGAACAATGGAAGTAAGGGGAGTGGGGGAGGAATGGGATGTATTTAGGGAATCAGTGATGGATTGCGCAAAAGATGCTTGTGGCATGAGAAGAGTGGGAGGTGGGCTGTTTAGAAAGGGTAGTGAGTGGTGGGATGAAGAAGTGAGAGTATTAGTGAAAGAGAAGAGAGAGGCATTTGGACGATTTTTGCAGGGAAAAAATGCAATTGAGTGGGAGAAGTATAAAAGAAAGAGACAGGAGGTCAAGAGAAAGGTGCAAGAGGTGAAAAAAAGGGCAAATGAGAGTTGGGGTGAGAGACTATCAGTAAATTTTAGGGAGAATAAAAAGATGTTCTGGAAGGAGGTAAATAGGGTGCGTAAGACAAGGGAGCAAATGGGAACTTCAGTGAAGGGCGTAAATGGGGAGGTGATAACAAGTAGTGGTGATGTGAGAAGGAGATGGAATGAGTATTTTGAAGGTTTGTTGAATGTGTCTGATGACAGAGTGGCAGATATAGGGTGTTTGGGTCGAGGTGGTGTGCAAAGTGAGAGGGTTAGGGAAAATGATTTGGTAAACAGAGAAGAGGTAGTAAAAGCTTTGCGGAAGATGAAAGCCGGCAAGGCAGCAGGTTTGGATGGTATTGCAGTGGAATTTATTAAAAAAGGGGGTGACTGTATTGTTGACTGGTTGGTAAGGTTATTTAATGTATGTATGACTCATGGTGAGGTGCCTGAGGATTGGCGGAATGCTTGCATAGTGCCATTGTACAAAGGCAAAGGGGATAAGAGTGAGTGCTCAAATTACAGAGGTATAAGTTTGTTGAGTATTCCTGGTAAATTATATGGGAGGGTATTGATTGAGAGGGTGAAGGCATGTACAGAGCATCAGATTGGGGAAGAGCAGTGTGGTTTCAGAAGTGGTAGAGGATGTGTGGATCAGGTGTTTGCTTTGAAGAATGTATGTGAGAAATACTTAGAAAAGCAAATGGATTTGTATGTAGCATTTATGGATCTGGAGAAGGCATATGATAGAGTTGATAGAGATGCTCTGTGGAAGGTATTAAGAATATATGGTGTGGGAGGCAAGTTGTTAGAAGCAGTGAAAAGTTTTTATCGAGGATGTAAGGCATGTGTACGTGTAGGAAGAGAGGAAAGTGATTGGTTCTCAGTGAATGTAGGTTTGCGGCAGGGGTGTGTGATGTCTCCATGGTTGTTTAATTTGTTTATGGATGGGGTTGTTAGGGAGGTAAATGCAAGAGTTTTGGAAAGAGGGGCAAGTATGAAGTCTGTTGGGGATGAGAGAGCTTGGGAAGTGAGTCAGTTGTTGTTCGCTGATGATACAGCGCTGGTGGCGGATTCATGTGAGAAACTGCAGAAGCTGGTGACGGAGTTTGGAAAAGTGTGTGGAAGAAGAAAGTTAAGAGTAAATGTGAATAAGAGCAAGGTTATTAGGTACAGTAGGGTTGAGGGTCAAGTCAATTGGGAGGTGAGTTTGAATGGTGAGAGGCTGGAGGAAGTGAAGTGTTTTAGATATCTGGGAGTGGATCTGTCAGCGGATGGAACCATGGAAGCGGAAGTGGATCATAGGGTGGGGGAGGGGGCGAAAATTTTGGGAGCCTTGAAAAATGTGTGGAAGTCGAGAACATTATCCCGGAAAGCAAAAATGGGTATGTTTGAAGGAATAGTAGTTCCAACAATGTTGTATGGTTGCGAGGCGTGGGCTATGGATAGAGTTGTGCGCAGGAGG
>NC_092227.1:8905895-8955895 GCF_036320965.1 Panulirus ornatus
GGGTACTTACTGCCTTGTTCGCGTTAGGGCTTTTAAAGACATGTGACGCGTCATGTTCGCCGACGACAGCTTACGGAGCTAGGGGCTTGCCAAAGCGTTTTTTGTTTTTTTTTCCTTAAGCTTTTTTTTTTTTTTCTTAAGCGTTTTTTTTCTTAAGCGTTTTTTTTTCTTAAGCGTTTTTTTTCTTAAGCGATTTTTTCTTAAGCGTTTTTTTTTCTTAAGCGTTTTTTTTTTTCTTAGGCTTTTTTTTTTAGGCGTTTTTTTTTCTTAAGCGTTTTTTTTTCTTAAGCGTTTTTTTTTTCTGAAGCGTTTTTTTTTCTTCACTCCTCCATATTGACGAGCAGCTTGTTCTCAAGACGGTGCTACGCCACACTCGAGCCCCTCTGTGTGACCCTTAGCCACCTTGTGGTAGTAGAATTCAAGATGGGTGAACACACACGCACACACACACACACACACACACACACACACACACACACACACACACACGCACACACAGATGACCATCACTGGGATGCTTCGAAGAGAGAGAGAGAGAGAGAGAGAGAGAGAGAGAGAGAGAGAGAGAGAGAGAGAGAGAGAGAGAGAGAGAGAGAGTGGCTGAGAGGAAGTGAGGAAGTAAAGGGGGGTGAGAAAGAGAGGGACGCCTTGGACAGATGGAGAGAGAGATACAACGGAAAGGGATAGAGGAAGAGGAGGAGGAGAAGGAGGAGCACACAGAGGAAGAGGAGGAGGAGCACACAGAGGAGGAGGAGGAGGAAGAGGAGGAGGATTCGAACTCATGGATCGATTTAAGGGAACATGCACCTGATTTTACCTGACCTACGGAGACAAAACGTACTAAATAGATGCGATCACAGGTATTCTGACCAGAAGGATGAATGATGGTGAGGAGGGAGAGAGAGAGAGAGAGAGAGAGATAAAGGCGGAAGAGAAGAAGGAGGAAGAAGACAAGTAATACTGATATAGAAAGAAAAAAAACAGCTTTGATTCTGAGTTAGCTACCCATTCAAACAACACATATTTGGAAGTGTAATTGGAGCCAAAAGGGGTGCATAGTGGTCGTCATGATACATGATTCCCAAAAGGGAAAGAAAATTAATCCACCGAAGAGCAGATATACAACAACATCAGCGAAGAATCACCTAACACATTTGTACAACTCTGTATGCTCCCAGGTTGTTGAATGCCCGTCATGTTGTTAACCCACCCTCGCCACAACATATGGGCTGTGGGCGGCCCAGATGATAAGAGTATAACTTTAGTTCATCGTATTCATAACCAAGACATTGGCAAGAACAGCTCGAGGTAATGATTCATGACGGCTATTGATCCTCTGTAAAGGGAATCCTTGCGATATCACAATGTACACCAACTCTCATTAATGATATCTCAAATTATCTCAGAAAAAAAAAGGAAAAAAGAATACATGTTATGATGATGCTCAGGGAGATGTGACCTGCATCTTTGATCATCCGTTCGTTAATGGCGTGTCTCTCTCTCTCTCTCTCTGTGTATATAGAGATACCCGGATGTGATATTCGTGTTATAGTGAAAGCAACCTGATGAAGAAGGATTTGATCATCCTGAGCGATTTTCTGCTCTACGGGGGACGTCCATTGATGAAATTAACCCTCGTCTCTTATCAGTGTTCCTCGTATCTTATCAGTGTTGGTCGTCTCTTATCAGTGTTCCTCGTATCTTATCAGTGTTGGTCGTCTCTTATCAGTGTTCCTCGTATCTTATCAGTGTTGGTCGTCTCTTATCAGTGTTCCTCGTATCTTATCAGTGTTGGTCGTCTCTTATCAGTGTTCCTCGTATCTTATCAGTATTCTGTGTGGGTTTAAGATGGCTGATGATTCCTAGACATATAACCTCTGTTTTGACCTCACAGTCCTTTGATATCTATAACATTCCATTAACCTCAGGAACAGTTAAGGAACCAGAAAAATGTTTGTGTATCTTTTCATATGTAATTCTGAGGTCATAGATATCAGGAGTATATATATTTCTTTTCTTTCAAGACATCAGAGATAAGGTTAGGTACTCGACAACCCCTTTTGTGACAATTGCTTCAGTATTTGAATAATTGAATGATGGCTGATGCTCATTAATTATTCAACTGGGCTGTGTATCTATCATTATCATTCCTCATGTGTCTCCTACCGTAACTTGCTGGCTTTGACGGTAGTATGGACCACCTCTGTTGTTCGTCGTCCACGCGTGATTCGCTCTTGTTTCTCGGCTGCTATCCGTTCTTCGTAATGCGTAAAGAGAGAGAGAAAAAAAAGATATTACGACCTTATACCAGCTCTGGGTTATGTTACAGGCAGTGCCGGCATGATAGTCCCGTGACCCGTGTTATCAGTGGGGGAAAAGGTGGAGTAGATAAGAACTGGAATGAGTTATAACTTCATAAGTCACATAATGACCCAACGTACAAACAGCGATGAAGGGGGTCTTCTCCGTGTTGGACAGACAGCAAACTGGTGCCAAAGCTTTGGGTGTTAATGGCAACATTGCACTGCACTGGGGGACTCGTTGGTGAGATCCTGCAATGTATTCAGGTTGTAATCCACTAGACCTAAGAGAGGTGAATAGTACAGAGGTAGAGAGAGGTACAGCCCATTACGGGATTGTAATATAAACTCTAGGTTACTCCCGACTTCCTCCCACTGCCTATGTGGGTGTCACTTATTTTGATATGATGTTTCTTGAAAACTTACAATATATATATATATATATATATATATATATATATATATATATATATATATATATATATATATATATATATATATATATATATATATTCTTTTTTCTTTCAAACTATTCGCCATTTCCCGCGTTAACGAGGTAGCGTTAAGAACAGAGAACTGGGCCTTTAAGGGAATATCCTCACCTGGCCCCCTTCTCTATTCCTTCTCTTGGAAAATTAAAAAAAAAATAATGAGAGGGGAGGATTTCCAGCCCCCCGCTCCCTCCCCTTTTAGTCGCCTTCTACGACACGCAGGGAATACGTGGGAAGTATTCTTTCTCCCCTATCCCCAGGGATAATATATATATATATATATATATATATATATATATATATATATATATATATATATATATATATATATATATATGGCTCATATTTTGCTAAGTATCAGTACCTGATATCCTCACTTAAGATCACTGATCTATCCCTTCAGAAAAGTACTTCATCATCTCAGTGCAACATTACGTGAGGGGGGAAAGGATTTCTCGTTCGAATGTCACTTTTCATAGCTGCTTCCAGCATCATTGTTCTCCATCACTCAAGCCATCTGTTCCATTCATCAAACACAGAGATTAACATCATGATCATCCTGTGCCTCATCACATCGAACCTTTGGCCTCTGGTAACATATCCAGCAACCACCCAACCTTTTCCATTTTTTGTTTTTGGAAGGTGGGAACATGTTTAGTCCCCATGGGAGAATAGATTAAACTCGCTACCACATCAGTCGTATCCCGGGACATAGTCACCCATCACCTGCTAACTTCCAACCATGTTCATTTTTGCGTGGGGGAGGTCAGGAGATGACACGCCTAGTGCTGCCGTCTTGAGAATACTACTCCTTCATACCATGGTAGGTGTTTCCCCTCTGCCCCAGTGTACACGTCCTTGGCCACAGGATGGATCAAGGTCATGTCACCAAAGGTCATCTAACCACAGAGTAAACGTGACCACGAAGTAAATATGAGCCATCTGGTGTTAGTAATACTCAATGAGAAATGTTCAGTGTTCTCTCATTTTAACCAGTCATTTTAACCAGTCATTTTAACCAGTCATTTTAACCAGTCATTTCCATTTTAACCAACGTCTCTGTGTGAGAAATCTTTATTTTTTTTTTCCTCTTCCTTCGTATTTCGTGGCCTGGATGGTCAAAGGCTAGAATCAGAGCAGCAGACGCCTTCGTTCATCCCCATAAGGTCCAGTTTCTCTCCATTTCTCGTAATGAAATGCGATGGTCAGGTTAACAAGGGGTGCACACGGATGACCCAATAAATTCGCTCTACGCACAGACAAGGATAACGGCCCTGGGAGATATATGGAATGGCTGTGATTTTACAAGCCAAGACACCCCCACCCCACGCGGGAGGCATTGCCCCTGCCTTTCTAGATATTGGTAATTGGGAGAAAAATACTCCTAGACAAGGAAAAGTAGGATTGTAGTCATATTTTTTCCTGTAGGTTTCCTACATTTCGGTATTGAGTGTTTAGAAATACCGTCAAATAAGTTAGTCATCATTATATATACCATGTTTTAAGATACGTCAAACATGAGGAGTGAATTGGGTTAAAAAAAAAAAGAAAATAAGAGAATCTCGAAGAGAGAAGAGCATTAACGTATTCTTCATGAAATTACTTTGAGAGAGAGAGAGAGAGAGAGAGAGAGAGAGAGAGAGAGAGAGAGAGAGAGAGAGAGAGAGAGAGAGAGAACCAAGACCAGCGCAGATTTTGCAATCCATCAACAGAGGCAGTTTGCTGTGGCACCGCTGCAGCAAATCACCGAACTCGAGGGGAAATACGTCCAAACTTACATAGAGAGAGAAAAAAAAGAGCATCAGACAACGACCCCCATATAGTCCAGACCATATAGACAGCGGACGAGCATCAGAGGAATGTAGGAGGGGAAAACCAGCAGGGTGCCTTAGGATCGTTGTGTGGTCACTCGAGGCCTTGCATTCAAGATCATCTCATATGGTAAGTTCTGCCGATGGCAGTCATACTACAGGTGCCGGGTTTCGCCATCATCATCATACACACTGCATTGAGGCCTTTGTGCATCACCTGTAGGAGCATTAGGTGACCTTAAAGGCATCTGGATTCTTTAGTGGGATGTATGTACTTCTAGGCGTGGAGAAGAGAAGTGTAACCTGTGTTTAGGGTGGATGGAGAGGCGCTGCATGAATTCGATACCGTATGAAAGATGTGAACACCATTAAGAGGCGCTGGATGAATTCGATACCGTATGAAAGATGTGAACACCATTCTAATGGAGTTCAAGATGCTGTTTGAATCAGGTCAGTGGACGATTCTCTCGGTGTCAATAGGAGTTAGGTAGCGGGGTGGGGCCAAGGAGGACTGTTTGAGGAGCGGGATACTGTCTGAAGGGATCAGGTGCTGTGTGAGGAGGTTTGTGGCGGTGTCGGAAGGCAGTTCACACTGTGTTGGTTACGGAGGCAGTGTGTGAGGCCACTGTTGAAATAGGTGACGCAGAAGTCCAGATGGTAAGCATACACTATGCTGGACCTGGTCTCTCTCTCTGGAAAGAGGTAGACACTGATTACAGGAAGGGAGGGACCAGTCTGGGAAGAGGTAGAGAGTGGTTACAGGTAAGAAGGAACCAGATGAAGTATGTAAAGTGCTGATGCAAAAGGTGAGGGAAAAGATGAATGGGTGATGAATCAGGTCAGGGTCATAGGTGAATGAGAATGATGCGTGGGAGATGAGGCAGCTGGTGAGAGAGATGAGGCAGCTGGTGAAGGAGATGAGGCAGCTGGTGAAGGACGAGAGGCAACAGATGATGTTCATTGCTCCCGTCACACGTCGACGCTGATCCCGCTTGGAGGACTCCACTCTCGAAGATCGAACAAGCGAGGGAATCATCTCATAGCTTAACCAGTAAAATAAATACCTCTATTATAATTCAATCCCTCCACCCTCCAGAAAAGAAAAATAGATAATTGATAAACAGTAAATGAAAGATTTGTAGGACTTCACACTCGGCCAGATAACGTAACGAGAAAAAATTGGTGGGGAAGAGAGAGAGAGAGAGAGAGGGAGAGAGAGAGAGAGAGAGAGAGAGAGAGAGAGAGAGAGAGAGAGAGGAGAGAGAGAGGAGGGAGGTCTAATCAGGACCCGGGTGCTCCCCAGCTGGCTCAGTAATAGTGTCAACATCTTGGAGTGGTGGGGAGGAGGGAATCTGAGGTGGCGGAACAGAGGTTTGGGGGCGAGGGAAGAAGGGTCATAGAGGGACGCAGAGGTGGTAGAAGATTCAGAGACCTGTGACTGAAGGGAGGAGGGATGGATAGCCAGGATACGCAAGAACTTGGGTAAACTTCTCGGCCCAACATGGACGAAGATGGGAGGAAATCACACCACAGAACAAGAGGAATGATGTCATGTCATAGATGATGCAATGACCACAGAAGTTATAGATGACTTAAGAAAAAAAAACAGGAGAACGTCACGTTTAAAGGCTCAGAACACATTGAGACGGCAAAACAGCCAAATCAGCCGAGAAAATCTAATCACGTAGGAGGACAAGACCCACCACAATACCATCCAATCGTCCGGAAGGGAATTTCTTTTTCCCTCCTCCTCACCTCCAGAGCGAGCGATCAGCGGGGTGTGTGGGAGTGTGCTACGAGGAGGAGGAGGAGGAGGAGGAGGTAGTGTTGTGTGTTGTGGTAGAGGTAGTTGTGCCACAGCTGTCGTAGTTCCGACGTAGAAATAGTAACAGTGGTAAACAGATGTGTTCCGGTTGTAGGTCGAGTTATTGGTAGTGTGTCAGTTGCGTTGATGGAGTTGTTGATGTAGGTATTGATGTTGCATCTATTGTGATGGAAGTAACCACAACAAAAGCGCAATTCTAAAATAACCCAGAAAAATCAAGTGAATATCGTCCCCTCGAAAGGCAAGAAAATAATAACCTAATCCCTCCACAAGTTCATGTGGACTATTGGCAATGATTTCTTTCATTGCCTTACAATATCTCTTCGCATATTTTCCCCTCATCTTTAGTGCCCTTCAAGTGCCTTACAATATCTCTTTGCATATTTTCCCCTCATCTTCAGTGCCCTTCGAGTGCATTACAATATCTGTTATCGCTGGATAGTGGATAGCAACAGAATTTAATCTGGATGGAAATATTTCTTAAAGTACCTCGGGGGGAACGAGGAACACTGGTTTAAGCTGGGGGTTACTGGTAGAGGGAGGCAGCCCATTCTATCAGCGATCGACGCTGGCTCCAGGATATTTTTTTCATCACTGAAGGAGGTAACTGGTTACCTTTTTTTTTTAAAAAAAAAGGCTCTGTTTGAAGCACGTATAAGGAGGAGACTGCCTGAATAGGGGTAGGCATTACTGGGAAGAATAGGCACTGTCTAAAGGGGCAGATTGACGGTGTAGACGCTCTGTATCTTGGAGCCTAAGATATACTTTGTGCTTGAGGGAGAAAGGCGGCTTCTGGCCTGGCCCTGAAGAAAACAGACGATTTATAAAGTCAGTTTAAGGCCGTCTGATAACAGCGGGCAGTGTTTACTGAAGAAGGGGAGGTGGGATGGGAGGAGGGAACGCGCTCATAGAAGTACACACACACACACACACACACAGTCTGAAAGGGGGAGTCATTAAGGGGGCAGGTCGGGTGAGCAGTTCTCGAGGAAATTCTTGGGAGGAGTGAGTGAGTGTTGGGCAAAGAGTACGAGTAAACACGACGAGAGAAATTCTAAAGGATGCCTGGGGCAGCTCGCGTTACGTCAAGAAGCAAGCGTGGTGAAGAAATGTAGGCGTGGCGAAGAGTAGAAATGTAGACGTCAGGTGTATATGTACAAGTCAAGACAACCAAAGACTCTTCACACAATTGTATGTGGTTGTGTATATACGAGGTGTTCACGGTGGCTCGCCTGGCGCGGGTCACCACGATGAGTTCGAAGCTGTGGGTAGTCAGACGTGGTCCCCAGCTGAAATCTGGCGACGTGGGATCTCTCTCTCTCTCTCTCTCTCTCTCTCTCTCTCTCTCTCTCTCTCTCTCTCTCTCTCTCTCTGTCTCCGGTGGCAGGATGTGTGACGGCCGAGGGTATGATGTGGTATGTTCCTTTGTGTGTATGTATTCATGTTCCTTTGTGTGTATGTGTTTATGTTCCTTTGTGTGGATGTGTTTATGTTCCTTTGTGTGGATGTGTTTGTGTATATGAACTTGTGTACGTATGTGTACCTCTGCGTGTATGTATACTTGTGTACGTATGTGTACCTCTGCGTGTATGTATACTTGTGTACGTATGTGTACCTCTGCGTGTATGTATACGTTGAGGACAGGTGGCGAGCCACTGACTTTATCTCGTGTTCGACCTCAGGATAGACCACGCTGCTGCTACTGGCTAGGAGTGGAGCAGAGCCTCACAGTGTGGCCTCCTGAACACCCCACACACTCGCTACATGGTCGTCACAACAGACCACCGATCAACGTGTCTGACAGTTCTAGTGTAGCATAAGAGGAATTAAGTTCTAATATAGCGTAAGGGGAATTAATTAAGAAACACCCTCCGCCCCCACCATATTTCGTGTTGTTTTTTGCATGCTTGCAAGCTTTCGTGTCGTAGAACAATACACGCCTTAAAATGCTAGCTTCGTAGCCGCTCCGAAACAAAAAAAGAAAGAGTGAAGTAAACTAAACGTTTTTTTTTTTTTTACCAGGAAAAACGAATGAAGTACACTAAACGTTTTCCTTCACCAGAGAAAAAAACGTTTTACTTCACCAGAAAAAAGTGAAGTAGACGAAACGTTTTCCTTCATCAACTCAAGGTTGCTCAGTGTCCCAGACATGTCGGCTTTGACCACCTTACATAAAACTTACCTTCAGCGTAGATTTAGTTAGGTTAGGTTAGGCTAGGTAGGGTTAGGTTAGGTTAGGTTAGGCTAGGCTAGGTTAGGTTAGGTTAGGTTAGGTTAGGCTAGGCTAGGCTAGGTTAGGTTTGGTTAGGTTAGGTTAGGTTAGGCTAGGTTAGGCTAGGCTAGGTTAGGTTAGGTTAGGCTAGGTTAGGTTAGGTTAGGTTAGGTTAGGTAAGGTTAGGGTAGGTTAGTGTTACTCCAACATTAAGCTTTAGCCTAGGCTGTGTCTTATATAAGCTTTAACTGAGTGCAATTAAGGGATTAAGTACAATTAGGCGAATCATCGCAGAGTTCCACGCAAGACCAGACGATATATGACTTCAAGGTTTTTAATTTTTGGAACATGTTAGAAAACGTGAGTCGGTGCACGGAAGCCAGTCCTGCAGAGAGTGTCAGTGACAGCTGGTAATGATGTTCATATATATATATATATATAATATATATATATATATATATATATATATATACATTGTTATTTCATTTGTGGCGAGGTGCCGATGGGAATGAATGAATGCAGACAGTATGAATTATGTCCACGTGTATATATGTATATGTCTGTGTGTGTATATATATATGTATACGTTGAGATGTATAGGTATGTATATTTGCGTGTGTGGACGTGTATGTCTATACATGTGTATGTGGGTGGGTTGCGCCATTCTTTCGTCTGTTTCCTTGCGCTACCTTGCTAACGCGGGAGACAGCGACAAAGCAAAATAAATAAATGAATAAATAAAAATATATATATATATAATATATATATATATATATATATATATATATATATATATATATATATATATATATATATTCAAAATGTGCACATTTCTTATACAAAATTTTGGCTCAACGATCATTAAGCGTTTGAAGTGTGTTTACATATTCACTGAGGCAGTTCATGTAATGATCAAAGAAATTTTTTAAGACCAAACCTCTATCATCGGATCCGATCCCTGTTTTTTCTCTCTCTTTTTTTTCTTACCCTTTGTGTACCGTAAAACTAATCATCATTTCGTTTATATTTGTTTTGTTGGGCTTAAAGGCCAGCGACCAATGAATAAGTCATTAGGTCTGCAACCCTGTTTGATTTTTGACTGTGTCAAGTCCCTACATCATAATCATATCAACACCTATAAGTCCTACCTAGCCCTATAGGGGTAAATAAATGAATAAGTAAATGAATAATGAAAAAAAAGATATTTGGGTGGAAAGTTGGTGAGTGGTTATTGTGTCGACGTGGCAGAAAACACCAGGCAGTGGCCACAACATCCACTGGTGTAGCAGCCAGAAGGACTGCGAGAAAGATACGATAGATTCGAGAAATAGTCCTTCCCCATAACATGAAACACATATATATATAAATTATGACATAATAGCTTCAGCAACTCGTTATCCGGACACCATAACGACACCAGCCCCAAGCCAAACCACCATCCAAAACAACCCAGTCCAGCAGCATAATGAGCAAATGGATTCACCCACCACACAACCAACCCTGGGCGAAAAGTAGCCACACCTCCGAAGCCACCTCCGACACAGAATCGAACCAACGAACCCCCTTTAGATCCTCTCGATTATTCCCGTTTCCTTGAAAAAGATAAACAATTTGTTTATTCATTTATCATTGTCACCAAGTAGATTGTAGATGGTGAAGTTTGTTTTCTTGTTTTTGAAATGATTGATCAGCCTCTTCCTTTTCTCGTGGTGTTTCCTACATTGTGTGAGGAGGTGGTCCATTGTCAAAGTGAGATCGGTGGGACAAGGTCGTCCAGTTCGCTACTTGTGGTTTGAATTTTCTAGGTATTGTCAAGCTGGTCCACTGACTCATCCACAGAAGAAATAGTGAATTCATCAATTCGAAATTCATAGTTCAAATCTAAAGAGGAACCCAGATTATCAACGTGTTTATACCTCGCCATTTTATTATGTAGACAGCGAAAACGAGAAAAGAAAAATGACTATTTTCAAAATATATGATGAGATGTACTTTTACATGTTGTGGATTTATTATGTTAAAGGAACGAACCTTTAGAAAATCACGCAGATGAGAGGGTCAGATGCTGTTCGTCAGTATGGAGGGAAAACACGTAAACATGTTTTGCCACGTCAAATGCAATTTTTTGTTGTTTTTATTTTTGTCCTGTCGTGTTTCGTATCATATCTGCACAAAATATGTGTGCTAAGCTGTAACCCTATGCATCGCTCATTCTACGAAATCATTAACATATTTAACTCATTTTAGGCTAATGATTATATCCTTTATTTCTCTCATTGATTCTATCATACTCATTTTTGCTCATTTTAGGCTAATGATTATGCAATTATATTCTTTCTCATTAATTCCATCATACTCCTTTTTGTTCATTTTATAAATGATTATATGATTGTACTTCTAGCATTGATTCCATCATACTCATTTTTACTCATTTTAGGCTGATGAATGTATGATTATAATTCTCTCATTGATTCCATCATACTCATTTTTACTCATTTTATGCAGATGATTATATGATTATATTCTCATTGATTCCATCATACTCATTTTTACTCATTTTATGCAGATGATTATATGATTATATTCTCATTGATTCCATCATACTCATTTTTACTCATTTTAGGCTAATGATTCTATATTTATATTTCTCTCTCATTGATTCCACGATCCTCATTTTTTGCACATGTCGTAGTTGAAAACTGCTCATTACTGAATTGTTTTATCGTGTTGAGTTGATTGTATAAAAAAAAAAGCAATACGCCTCTTAGGGACGATTTTCCCCCATCGCTGGTTGTGGTATTGGATTCCAATAATAAGCTGCGTTGGGGTTATTATACCTATACCATCGAGGTGGTTGTTATCATAGGGGAAAAATATATATAAGAGTATCATCTATCCAGCTTAAATGAGTCTAGAATTAGCGTAGTTCATTAGTGGTTTTAGCGCACTGCCGGCCAGTTAGGGCTGAAGAAAATGTCGAATGGGTCCGCAAAGGGCTGTTAAGGAAGAAAATCGTACTCGTGAATCACTGTATAAAAAAAGAAAACGGGATTTAAGTATACATATAAGAACTGCATGAAATCGTCACGCTCTTCATGCCATAGCTCGATCATCAAACTATCTTCCTCAAACTTTACGATTTACATACAGTGACACTTATGATTCTTATTCTATAACTGATTGTATTTCTTACTCCTATTTCTTCATCGGGCTGCTGGCGAGGTAAGTGCTGGCTGGATACATGCGTGGAAGCCCTGGGGCCTCGTAAGGACTATTGCTCCTTTATTCTCTTATCATTCTCCCTCAGCGTCAGACGCATCTTTTCAGCCTCTTTCTTCATCAGCCTTGGGTCTACAACTGGTTCAGAAACGTGTCGGTGGCTTCGAAGCCTCGCCAAAAAAAATATTGCCAGGGTCGACAACTGGTTCGAAGCCTCGCCAAAAATATTGCCAGGGTCGACAACTGGTTCGAAGCCTCGCCAAAAAAATATTGCCAGGGTCGACAACTGGTTCGAAGCCTCGCAAAAAGATATAGACAAACTGTTGGGTAATTTGGGCACGCTTGGATCTGGTGAGGTGAATCTTCTCCCTCAGAATGAGTCTTCTCTCTCAGAATGAGTCTTCTATCTCAAAATGAGTCTTCTATCTCAAAAGTGAATCTTCTCCCTCAAAATGAGTCTTCTATCTTAACAGCATTGCAATTTTCAGAGAGGGCAATTCTCTACGAAAACCCCCATTCTTATATATATATATATATATATATATATATATATATATATATATATATATATATATATATATATATATATATATTTTTTTTTTTTTTTTCTTTTTCTTTTTTAATTTTCCAAAAGAAGGAACAGAGGGGGCATGGTGAGGATATTCCAAAAAAGGTCCAGTCCTCTGTTCCTTACTTCTACCTCGCTAACGCGGGAAATGGCGAATAATTTAAAAGAAAGAAAAGATATATATATATATATATATATATATATATATATATATATATATATATATATATATATATATATATATATATATATATATATATATGTATATATATATATATATATATATATATATATATATATATATATATATATATATACTTGTAGTTTTATCTTCTTCATAGCTTTTGGTTTGCTGTTTGAGGCGGGTTTCCATATCACAAGAGAGAAAGACGTACGTTATCCATAATAGTAAAACTAACACAGAACATGAAATTGTTTCTCTTATTACATGTCTCGAAAAATCTTAGCCAATCTGAGGTCATAGAGATGACATCCTGTGGTCCAATGTGGTCCCGTACAGGTATAGTACCAGATAACACGGAAAGTTAATGATTCTGGACGTAAGGCATTATGTGTCTTTCTGTATAAGGCTCCAGTGACCGATCATGATATGTGGAATAACGTATATGTATTTACCCATATATATTTTTTACAGGGAGGGAGATAGCGCTTTGTGTTTGTGTTTGTGTGTGTGTGTGTGTGTGTGTGTATGTGTGTGTGTGTGTGTGTGTGTGTGTGTGTGTGTGTGTGTGTGTGTGTATCTGTGTCTTTCTGTCTGTCGACAGTTCTCGTACTAGCTTTGTGAAGGTTTGTTGTGTGCCTGTATGTAATTTGTAAACATGCAAATTATGATTTGGGGACAGTCTGGTATAGCCCCATGTTATATAGGTTACGTTGGAAACCATCTTTAAAAAACTTTACTTCACCCACTCACAACGAAGCGAACCAATCAGAAAAGCCTTCACTTAAAAGTCGTATTGTTCGCAACCAATACGGGAAAAGCGGATTAGAAATGCTTACCTTCAGAGGTCGTATTTCACCCAGTCACTGTGAGGCGAGCGAATCCGGTATACCACATCGTTGTTAACGTACCACATTCCCTGATCGTGGGAAACGCCCCCAGACTAATTCATGAATGTATAGGGAAGTTGTTGCATGAATGAGGAAACGCGTCAAGTGTATAACCGGAGTTTACACTACTCCCAAATCATTTTCTTTGATTCACGAAAAATAGAAAATCGTGAAGGGGAAGAAGAAACGAAAAAAAAAAAATGAGTAACAGGATTAAACGAAGACTAAAAAAAACGGGAGGCGGTTGAGACGGATAGAAAATGTGTTGGAGAGTTGTGTCAGAGAACGGGAAGTGGTTATGTAAGGTGAGAGAGTTCACTCCTACCCTTACACCCCTTACTCACCGTCGCTACGCCATACAGGAAACACTCGAGGACGTTAGAGGGAGAGGGAGGAAAGAGTGGCTGGTGATGGAAGGAGGGTGTGGGTGGTGATGGAGGGAGGGAGAGTGGCTGGTGATGGAAGGAGGTGTGTAGGTGGTGATGGAGGGAGGGAGAGTGGCTGGTGATGGAAGGAGGATGTAGGTGGTGATGGAGGGAGGGAGAGTGGCTGGTGATGGAAGGAGGGTGTAGGTGGTGATGGAGGGAGGGAGAGTGGCTGGTGATGGAATGAGGGTGTAGGTGGTGATGGAGGGAGGGAGAGTGGCTGGTGATGGAAGGAGGGTGTAGGTGGTGATGGAGGGAGGGAGAGTGGCTGGTGATGGTGTGGGTGGTGGAGGGAAGAAACCTCCCCTCTTCAACACCTTCATTATCATCTCTTGCTGGAGGACGTGGAAGAAGAGGAGGATGGGGCCCGCCACGTACTGCTTTCCTTTCCTTTCATCTCGTGTGTGTGTCCTTTTGTTGGCAACATCGGGAGGGGATTAGACAAGAATATCAAAGGGCAGTGTTGGGAGAAGGGAAAGGTGGGAGTGGTAGAGGGAAGGACAGAGGTGGGGAGGAGGGTTTGGGAGGAGGGAGGTATAGTTTTCAGGGGAGAATTAGGGAGGAAAGGAGTGGGAGGTGTAACGGATGTGTGGCAACGGGATGGTGTCTGTGGGAGGGGGTGAGAGTGTTCAATGGGAAAGAAAAGAGTAAGGAGAAGAATGTTAAGGGGAAAGGGGTGTTCAGTGGAAAGGGAAGGTGTTGGGGAATGGGGCGGCGTCAGGGTTATGGTGAAGTGCTAGAGCGAGGGGAGGTTCTCAGGAGGAAGAGGAGGAGGAAGAAGAAGAGGAGAGGAGGAGGAAAATATCAACGGGAAAAGAGAGTTGGTAGCGTGAGGAAGATGATCACTACTGATGGAATAGGAACTTCTAAGGGACAGACTCTGCTGTTGTGATGACTGACGGATATGAGAGAAGATCTGTTGGTGCTTGACGAGGTGACACTGTCTGCTTTTTTAGGTGGGAGGTGAAGAGGAAGATGAGGTAGAGAGGTGTGCAGGGGTCAAGGGAAGGAATTATGTCTTCGGGATCGTAAGGTAGTGTCGTGAGTGGTGCTGGATGGTCGGGAGTGGGTGATGGGTGGAGTGGAAGGACTTAGCCGGAGAGAGGAAGGATCTTAACAGTAATAGAGAGGTTAAGATTTAAGGTATTGGATCCCCAGAACAAAGGTGGTACGTAATACTTGTAGTAACACGCTCTTCGTCCAGGTGATACTTAGTGTTACTCTTGGAAGATTCAATCGTAAATAGGAAGGAATGTGAATACATTTCATTTTGAAAAATTAGGGGGCAAAATGTTATACACGTGATTATCTGTTTTCAACGTAGCTGTAAATGTATGACTTGTTCAGAATTGATGCATTTTTCATTGTATCGAAATTTTTCATGCTACATGTCAAGTGGTGAGGATTGTGAAGGACTGTGGCTTGAGGCAAAAGGTAGGCGTGTTTGTGAGTGGGCCCAGTGGCAGGTGTGAGGGGAATTATGAAGGTGAATGTGAGGGACAGGTTTAGAGGTGTGTGTGTGTGTGTGTGTGTGTGTGTGTGTGTGTGTGTGTGTGTGTGTTTGTCTGTCTGTCTGTCTGTGTTGGTCAACAATAAAGAGTAGAACTCAGACGACGTACATAAAAGTCAGCAACGCGTAAGTGTGTGTGTGTGTGTGTGTGTGTGTGTGTGTGTGTGTGTGTGAAGGTTTGTGTATTGAGATTTCATGTGTATGGGCGTCTATGTGAGGGGCCTGGGGCTAATAAGGATACAGTACCCGTAAGGGTTGAGTAAGGTATCCTACTCACACCTTCACTCACAGGAGGACGACCCCTCCAAACCCCTGACGAAGCCTCGAGATGCACCTTAAAGATCGTGTTTACTGCTTGATGCAAGTTGATCACCATATCAACACTGAAGGAGGCTAGCCCATCAACACGGGTCTGGAGCAACCGCCCCATTGCCTCGCTCACAACACTCGACTCCCTACAGCAGACCCTAAGATCCCTTGACTCTCCATTCTGGCCTCACGACCTTCTACAGAGCATCTCTTCCAGGACCCTCACACCACAACACCTCATTCATCCACGGCTTACCTGCCCTTTGCCCTCCACTCCATACATCCACTCTCACACGTCCTCATAATACACCCTCCCTCATTCGCCTTTGTACGTCCAAGTCCCTCCACATTCATACACCCACCGCCTAAACATCTTCCCCTCTGGAACGCTACCACTCATAACTGTATGTAACTATGTGTGACCTGCCTCACTGTACCCTAATACAATTGATCACATTACCTTCCACACACACACACACACACACACACACACACACTCTCTCTCTCTCTCTCTCTCTCTCTCTCTCTCTCTCTCTCTCTCTCTCTCTCTCTCTCTCTCTCTCTCTCTCTCTCTCTCTCTTTACTTCAAACTCGCACCCGTACACAACCTCCGTTCAACCAAACAACCCCAATAACTCTTCTCAGACCTTAACGTACTCCCTCTCACCCAGCCATACCATCCTCACCTTACATCATCCCACCTCACACCGCCCTCCTCGCTCTAGCACTTGCATGTATACCAGCATCCTCCTCCTCTCACACTCCCCGACACCACACACCTCTCTCAGTACAGTCCACATAATTCCACTCACATTCCTACGTCTCCCCTCACCTCTTTAACACACACACACACACACACACACACACACACACAGAGAGTGTAGGCAGTGTGGAGTGGGAGCTTGGAGTGTTAGCTGCTATTCTTCACGAGTTTATCCACGATGAAATCGACGGAAGGCGCCCTATTGCGCAGGAAGTTGAGGGAAGGCAGTAGTCGCGGTGCCATTAAGCTGTATGGAGAGGCAGAGAGAGAGAGAGAGAGAGAGAGAGAGAGAGAGAGAGAGAGAGAGAGAGAGAGAGAGAGAGAGTCGACAAGGTGGGAGTCGTGCACGGAACTGAGGTGGGTTCGGTGATGGGAGGAGCAAGTGATTTCGTACTACAGCGACTGTTATATTCCAGTGTGTGTCTCTCAGAGGACGAGAAACTTCAGATTAACAGCACGTCACACAAAAAGGGGCAGCAGGTTTAAAAACGATGCAAACCGTTGCGCATTCACGGACCATTTAGGTTCGAGTTCCTGGTTGCGTCAGTTGGTACGCAGTCATTCTAGCTGTTCATCCTCCCCTAGGGGTTGGTCGATAAATTGAGCAACTGGCTTATGCTATGATTATATGTATATATATATATGATAATAATATAATTATTATTATTGTTGTAATCATAATACTTGATCGCCGTTTCCCACGTCAGCGAGGAAGCACCAGGAAACAGACATATATACATACACACACGTATACATAGCATATACACATATACATCCACATACACAACCATATACATATATACACTGGTACGTATTCATACTTGCTTGCCTTCATCCATTTTCGGCGCTTTCCCTGCCCCACAGGAAACAGCATCGCCACCTCCTGCGACAACGAGATAGCGCCAGGAAAACAGACACACACACCCACACAAAAAGAAAGGCCACTTTCGTTCACACTCACCAGGTCATTCAATTAACCCTGCCGCCTCAGCCAACATGGGGAAAAAAAAGAATAGACAGAAGATAAAAAATAATTAGATCGACAACCAAGTATCCCTGTGGCGGAAGGTAGTTAAGAAAGAAGTCTCGAATGAGCTGTTAGTTTCAGGTGTTGTGTAAACTGTTGGTTTCAGGTGTTGTGTAAACTGCCGTCTGCCTATGTTGAAGGAGTTTGGCCACAGTAACTCAGTGGTGTAGAGAATTCAGGTAAATAACATCTAAACTAAATGTCGAAAGCAATTACTGTCATCTGAAAAAAATATATCATCATTAACAGCAGTCAAGGCTGGAATGGACGACTGGAACACTCTTGTTCAAGTGTGTATTTGGCCATTACGTGAACATAAATATCAAAGTACTTTATACAATTATAACTATGTCGACTTCTCCTCAAGCATTTCGAAGCTGAAAATGACGATAGACATCACTACTCAAGCATTTCGAAGCTGAAAAGGACGAGAGACATAAGGTAACCTGTGAATATGTAGGGATAACTCATACAAATTCTACCAAACGGTGAATCATAAACTGTTGCCGACAGAGAAGGTGTTTTGAAACGACAGAAGGCACCAGATGTCACCACCAGTCCTGTGTAGATAGGATCCCTCAATGTGCACCTACACTCCCACCGATCTGTACACAACTCCAAAGCATAACAGATTCTTACAAGCGTTCAGCCAAGGTAAAGAAGTACAAGCTGCCATATACTAACTAGTTGTATCAGTCTTTTAAAGCAAGTAGTGAATATAAGGTAAAGTCGTACCTGCACTGGTGTGTTTGAGGTAAAGGGAGAGGGCTGCAAATGCTTGTGTTACATGACTGAATAATAGTTGAGGATGAAACACAGTGAGTGGTCTACCATACGAGAGACGAGAGGTGGACGAAATCTCTTGCACAGGGATCGAAGAAAGGGGTAAGAGAGAAGCAGAAATCCACATAAGGCTAATACTCTAACTAAAGTGGAGTTAAAAGATTAAAGATTTCTTTCTATTTTCAAAATCGCAGAGTCCTGGAAAGGCACGTATTTCTTAAGAGCATTATTATGACGTGGAAAATCTCTCAAGATTATATTCCAGATGTTTACGCTGAACTTAAAGTTTCAAAAAATAAGAAAACAAAAAAGAAAAAGGAAAATCATTGCTAACGCTTCCACAGCCAACACCATACTTGGAGGAGAACTCACGCTCCCTCCCCCCCACCCACACCCACAGCCCCACCGGGGGAAGAAACCCCTCCCCACAACCCCCCATTGCTTGAACCATGCCCTTCAGCACTTCAGGAAGCTCTTCAGCTCGCCTTCACGTTGGCACTTGGCAGCTCCCGCCCGTGATGCGAAAGCCGTCGCACTCTGGGCTCGCCACAAAACACCTTAGTCAAGGCAACGTCTTCCTGGAGCCTTCGAGTGATCGAGGAGGCTTAGTCCCTCCTGCTTCAGTGCCTCATGCCTCAGTGACTCATGGCTCAGTGACTCATGGCTCAGTGCCTCATGCCTCAGTGCCTCATGGCTCAGTGACTCATGGCTCAGTGCCTCAAGTCTCAGTGCCTCATGCCTCAGTACCTCACGCCTCAGTGCCTCAAGTCTCAGTGCCTCACGCTTCAGTGCCTCATGCGTCATTGCCTCGTACCTTAGTGCATCATGTCTCATTGCTTCATGCCTCAGTGCCTCATGCCTCAGTGCCTCACGCCTCGGTGCCTCATGCCTCATTGCCTCATACCTCAGTGCCTCATGCCTCAGTGCCTCATTGTCTCATCAGCTTTAGACTAGAGTGACGTGAGACGACCCGTTTTCATCATCCAGCCGAACACCTCACATTTTCTAAATTTCGACTACTCCACAGAGTGTTTTTCTTCTTTTTTTTTCCCACCGGCATCAAATGGTCTTTGATTGGTCTTGCGCTAATCCTGATGGAGGCGTGGCTTCACACTTCGTCACGTCTCCCGCTTCGTCGTTCCTTCTTATCTCCACTTTCGTTTCCAGAGGGATGGATGGATTCCAGAGGGCTGGATGGATTCCAGAGGGCTGGATAGATCTCAAAGGGTTGGATAGATCTCAAAGGGCTGGATGGATCTCAGAGGGCTGGATGGATCTCAAAGGGCTGGATGGATCTCAAAGGGCTGGATGGATTCCAAAGGGCTGGATGGATCTCAAAGGTCTGGATGGATTCCAGAGGGCTGGATCTACTTCGCGTTATGTGAGGCCACTAACACTAGACGAACGTCTGGACGACACATATTGCGAGGTTAATAAAATCATTTCATCTATAAAGAAAAAAAAGAGAACCCGCTAGAATATATCCCATTTTCTATGAGAAAGTCGAGTAATGCCGGTTAGGGGGGAGGAGGAGGAGGAGGGGTGGTTTGAAGATTGATTGGCGGAGCGCGTCGTTCATTGGACGGGATGTGGGAGACCCACTGACCTCATCGTAGACCAGTTGCTGATAGCGTAAAGAAAACGCCATTCGTCTGCGTTCCACTGGGACTCTGCCGCGTTTAGAACTTAGAGAACTGAGTTAAGTGTGTGAGTTATGTGTGAATTATGTGTGTTATATGTGTGAGTTATGTGTGTGAGTTATGTGTGAATTATGTGTGTGAATTATGTGTGAATTATGTGTGTTATATGTGTGAGTTATGTGTGTGAGTTATGTGTGAGTTATGTGCGAGTTATGTGTGAGTTATGTGTGTTATGGGTGAGTTTTGTGTGTGAATTATGTGAGTTATGTGTGTGTGTGAGTTATGTGTGAGTTATGTGTGTGTGTGTGAGTTATGTGTGAGTTATGTGTTTACGAGTGTGATATGTAAGGTGGAGACAGTGTGCGTGTGTGTGTGTGTGTGGACAGAAGCCAGCAAAACGAGTGTTTCTGTGTGTGTGTGTGTGTGTGTGTGTGAGAAAGAGAGAGAGAGAGAGAGAGAGAGAGAGAGAGAGAGAGAGAGAGAGAGAGAGAGAGAGAGAGAGAGAGAGAGAGACCTGGGGCAGAGAGAGGATGTGTATGTATGTGTGTGTGTGTGTGTGTGTGTGTGTGTGTGTGTGTGTGTGTGTGTGTGTGTGTGTGTGTGTGTACGTGCATATTCATATACATCCATTCATAAGTCTTTATGTTCTGTGCTTAGATTTGGGATTTCCTGTGTTGTATCTTTAACTAATAGAATATTACAACAGATCTTGGAATATCCACTCGCTTCGCTCTATTGACCACTGAAGAGTTACAAGCGTGTGTTGTGCTGTTATTTCAGTTGATCAAATCTAACATGTTACGTCCCTATAAACGTTTGTAATAACTCCACAGTCATTTTTCCCGCATTAACACACCTCATTTTCTTCTCCTCAGGTAAGCAACAGTGGAGTGACTCTTACCAGCCTCGGGTAAATATGTCTTATCAAGCTTCGTGTAACACTGGAATAATGTAAATGAGTGTCAGATGACAGTGGAATGAGGTAGCTTGATTGTCAGTCTCGATAAATACATCCTATCTAATCTCAATTAAGAATGAGATTACCTCGTCTAGTTTACAAATAAAAGATTAATCTTCTCTGATATATATATATATATATATATATATATATATATATATATATATATATATATATATATATATATATATATATATATTCTCTAGGGATAGGGGAGAAAGAATACTTCCCACGTATTCCCTGCGTGTCGTGGAAGGCGACTAAAAGAGGAGGGAGCGGGGGGCTGGAAATCCTCCCCTCTTGTTTTTTTTTTAATTTTCCAAAAGAAGGAACAGAGAATATATATATATATATATATATATATATATATATATATATATATATATATATATATATATATATATATATATATATATATATATATATATATATATGTATATATATATATATATATATATATATATATATATATATATATATATATATATATATATATATATATATATGCAATAATGAAGTCGTATCTTCTGAATTTCTAAAACTGACATGAAGAAATCTTAGACTCGTGATGAGAAATGATACACAGTTGAGGAACACAGCACGAAAGGTGACACTGGCAGCATTGTGATTTGTACACAAATACTCCTCTGTCGCCTCGTTCTCTTGTACGTACATAGACAATGTCTCTCTCTCTTTCACTCTCGCATGATGGTGGGTCACGTAGTTGTGTGTTCTAAGACGCTGCGAATAGGGAGCGCAAGTTCCGCTAGAGGGACAGGCTGCTGATTGAAGTTCTGCTAGAGGGAGAGTGTGCTGAATGAAAGAGAAAGGGCCGGATAGTAGAGGTAGACCACTCCCCATGGTCACTAGCTACGAGAGAGGAAATGTCAGAAAGGGAATGAAAATGTCTGAGATTTTAGACTATGTGGGAAATTAATTCAGCAAAGGTAGCGGAGTGGAGGGGGAGGGTTGAGATATATTTTTACTGTGATGAAAGGAATGCAAATGACTAAAGCTTTGAGGGAAATTAGAAAGAGGAAGAAAAAAAAAGTTGAGGGTCCCCTGTTATATAACAGTAGTTTCGAAAGATATATATATATATATATATATATATATATATATATATATATATATATATATATATATATATATATATATATATATATATATATATATATAATATATTTATATATATATATATATATATATATATATATATATATATATATATATATATATATATATATATATATATATATATATATATATATGTATCTATATATATATATATATGTATATATGTATCTATATATATATATATATATATATATATATATATATATATATATATATATATATATATATATATATATATATATATATATATATATATATGTACATATATATATATATATATATATATATATATATATATATATATATATATATATATGTATCTGTATACATATATGGGGTCTCCTTCGATGATTACGAACAAGTGCAACCTAAGAATGTATATCTATCCAAACAGAGTGTGTATAAGGTAGTGTGTATGGTAGAGGTGTTTGGAAATCTAAAAATCTGGTTATGGAATTCAGATAGCGAGTAGAAGAGAGATATAGATAGCTATATACATCGCCAAAAAGAAGCGCTTAGGTAAAACGTAACATGAATTGCCGGGGTCGAAATGGATATATGTTACAGTGTGTTTCACGCGAGGTGTAAGGGGTCTGAAAGAGCCAGGGAGATACGAAGGGAAATTCCTGGAAAACCTGGAATGAAGGAAAATGTTACAATGGTCAAGTCTGACAGAGGTGTCTGGGTAGGCCTGTATTGAGCCAGAGGATGTAGCAATGCATCTACAGGAACCATAGGTATTGTGTGAGTATAGAGAGAACGTTAGTTGTAGACAGGGACCCAGACAGACCTGCTAATTCAATAGAATTATATTCCATAACATCTTGTTTCCGAGCATTTTTTTTTTTTCAAGATCTGATCCTTTTTTCATCCAGCAAATACAGAATCCAAAACTCCAGGGTGCACAAATAGTAGCAATTATGTGATTCTCTTTTTGGCTTCATCATATATTCTTTCCAGCTTCCAGATCTATTTATAAAGGGACTGAATCTCTTTTTCCAGCAGTATGAAAGGGATTAAGGTTTTTTTTTTAAGATTAACTATTCTAAATGGTTTACTCTAATCAGTATAAATAGAGATGACTCTAGTGATGTGACATGTGCTTATTCAGTGATCAGTCAATCAGTTAAGCAGGAGCCATGATATATCAACTCTTATTTCCTTTTTGGTATCGCGTTTTTCAGATCTCGTTTGCAATGTGTGGAGAATTCCTTTAATATTCGTATCTGAACTGGAGATTTATGACATGCTGGGACACATGCCTGCTGCATCGTACATGGGTTGAGTTTTTTTACTTTATACATCATTGACGAGAAGAACTGATAGTGTGGTGTTGTGGTAATTTGTTAAGTCTGTGGTCAGAGAGAGAGATACATATGCCTTAAGACTGGAATGATGTAAGGTTGGGTGATGAGGAACATTCTTCCAAAACTTATGAAATCAGTTGCACGAAGAGAATGAGAATTGGGTAAGTTTTTGATATAGAAGAGATTTAGGAATTTAACTCATTCTAAATGCTATTTCTAAAGAGTGGCGACAGAACTTCAGTACTGTACTGTTCTGTACTATAGCGAACGGAGTACATTGTGGAGAACGAATGAAAGATGGAAAATAATAGGAAGAACACATAAAGATAGAATGTGAAAACTTCATTAGTTACAACGAATGGGAATATCCCTGCTCAGCGTGACACGGTTATAGGATAGAAAAACGACACTGTGTTCGAAGACGATTTCATCCGTTGTGTGTGACGCAGTAGAGGAATACAAACACACAAATTGTCGTAGAATGTGCCAGGGAAAGTTGGGTAAACGACAGACGAACATCACCAGCAACTAATTTTATAACGAAAAGATAATGCAAAGGTTGCCACATCTCGTCCACTGCAAAGGTTGCCACATCTCGTCCACTGAAAAAAGAAACACAAATAAGGCCATTTTTTTTTTTTTTTATCGAGAATAAAGATTATGATATGCATAAACAGAGGGTGGGAGACATAGTTAAATGTGAGAGGGACAGTTACATGAACAACTGCAGTAAACAAACACGTTCATTAAAAAAAAGGGAGGGGAGAGATTAAGACAAATGAGCACAAAACAAAGAAATTATCAAAAAAATTAGAAAGGCCGAAGCTACTGCCAAGCAATAAGAATGTTACGTAAATCGGCACAAAAACACACAAACACAAACAAGAACAACACAGATCGATACGTACATAAGATGAACAACACAACCGGGGGAACCATGAACAAAACACAAAGAATGGAGTAAAAAGGGACGTGGGCAAACACATCTAAAGAAGCAGAAAAAAAAGAAAAAAACAGGTAGAATAAAAGATTACTGAAGAAGCATAGAGACGCAGAGCCACTAGGAGAGAGAGAGAGAGAGAGAGAGAGAGAGAGAGAGAGAGAGAGAGAGAGAGAGAGAGAGAGAGAAGGAGAGAGAGAGAGAGAGAGAGAGAGAGAGAGAGAGAGAGAGAGAGAGAGAGAGAGAGAGAGAGAGAGATTGAATCCTTAGAGAAATGCAAGACATTAGCATACAGAGAGATAGATAGATAGATAGATAGATAGATAGATAGATAGAGAGAGAGAGAGAGAGAGAGAGAGAGAGAGAGAGAGAGAGAGAGAGAGATTGAAGCCTTAGAGAAATGCAAGACATTAGCATACAGAGAGATAGATAGATAGATAGAGAGAGAGAGAGAGAGAGAGAGAGAGAGAGAGAGAGAGAGAGAGAGAGAGAGGTTGGGGGGGGGAGATATAAGCACCTCCCACGCAAGCCTCCTCTCCTCCTCCTCCCAGGCCACCAGTGCTTGTGCCAGGGTTATGCAGGCAGTCTATTACAACTGGCAGATAGACAGCAGGAGCAGATGGCAGGGGCTTCCCCACGTGCCTCACTGAGGACGTGGAGTGATGATGATAGAGCACCTGGAAAAATCTCTCTCTCTCTCTCTCTCTCTCTCTCTCTCTCTCTCTCTCTCTCTCTCTCTCTCTCTCTCTCTCTCTCTCTCTCTCTCTCTATCTATCTATCTATCTCTCTGTATGCTAATGTCTTGCATTTCTCTAAGGCTTCAATCTCTCTCTCTCTCTCTCTCTCTCTCTCTCTCTCTCTCTCTCTCTCTCTCTCTCTCTCTCTCTCTCTCTCTCTCTCTCTCTCTCTCTCTCTTTTCTTCACTTCCCCTCCTCCTCCTCCTCCTCTTCTTCGTGTAATGGACTAATCTAAATGGAAATTGGAAAAAAAAAAACGTAGAGTAGGAACGGAGTTCAGACACGCGAGACATTCTTGAGGGTTTTATGGCCAGTGTAGTATGGGTGGGTGTGTGGTGGTGTGGGAGGGTGTGTGGGGTGGTGGTGTGGGTGTGGCGGGGTGGGTGGGTGTGTGGGGTGGTGTGGGGTGGGTGTGTGGCGGGGTGGGTGGGTGTGTGGGGTGGTGGTGTGGGTGTGGCGGGGTGGGTGGTGGTGGTGTGGGTGGGTGTGTGGCGGGGTGGATGGGTGGTGTGGGGTGGATGGGTGGGTGTGTGGTGGTGTGGGAGTGGCGGGGTGTTGTGGTGTGGGGTGGGTTTGTGGCGGGGTGGGTGGTGTGGGGTGGATGGGTGGGTGTGTGGTGGTGTGGGAGTGGCGGGGTGTTGTGGTGTGGGGTGGGTGTGTGGCGGGGTGGGTGGGTGTGTGGGGTGGTGTGGGGTGGGTGTGGCGGGGTGGGTGGGTGTGGCGGGGTGGTGGGTGGGTGTGTGGCGGGGTGGGTGTGGTGGTGTGGGTGGGTGTGGGGTGGTTGTGTGTGGGTGTTCGTAACAGCCCCACATATCCAGACTCTGTCAAGGGTCGTTTCTCTGACCTGCTCTTAATGATGAAGGTGATGATGTCGTACAGGAGATTAAAGATCGTGGTATGTTTGTACGAACGAGATACACACACACACACACACACACAGACACACACACACACACACACACACACACACACACACACACACAGACACACACACACACACACACACACACACACAGACTAATGCAGTCTGGTTCTGATGTACTATGTCTCTGACCAACTGGTGAGAATCTGAAAAAAAGAACATCTTTTTCCTTCTTTCATCAAATTTACTCCGGAATTCGAAAACGATTCTGTGTTGCCATTCCTTTGAGTTCATCCTTTATAGAAAACGCGACAAAGTTTGTTCAGATATTCATTACTCTTCTGCATAAGACGAGAGACTTTAAACATTGAATATCTTCTTCGATGTTCCCTACGGGTCATAGATAATGAGTTTGAGAATATCTGGTCCGCTGGATTAAAGTTAAACTATCCTATGTCTTCCACTAACAAATTATCTAATTTTTCTTTTCCATTTCGTAGATTTAACGCCAGATCTTCCGATGATGCCAAGGATGTTTAAGTATTGCCCCCTTTTTTTTTTATAAATTCAATGTCGTATCCCATGTACTCAAAGCCGTAAATATGATCGTAACCTTCAGCAGTAACATAGTTATTAAGAACGTTCTATTTGGTTATTAAGAACGTTCCAGTCTATAACTATCAAAACAAATACAGTTGGCTGTGTTCACTAAGTACCTTGCAAAAGGCTGTAATATGCTTCCAATGGACTGGTCATGATATGTTTCATATGGGACACACTGGTAATGATATGTTTCATATAGGACACACTGGTAATGATATGTTCCAAATAGGGCACACTGGTCATGATAGGACTTACTGGTAATGATATGTTTCATATGGGACGCACTGGTAATGATATGTTTCATATAAGACACACTGGTAATGATATGTTTCATATAGGACACACTGGTAATGATATGTTTCATATAGGACACACTGGTCATGATATATTTCCTATAGGGCACGCTGGTAATGATATGTTTCATATAAGACACACTGGTAATGATATGTTCCAAATAGGTCACACTGGTCATCATATGTTTCATAGAGGACACACTGATAATGATATGTTCCAAATAGGGCACACTGGTCATGATGTTTCTTATAGGCTTAAACGATACCACTATCATGTGAGGACCATATAGGTGTGAAGGAATGCATAAACTAGGTATTTTGTTCGAAGGCAAGATCTGTAAAGAACTGAATTCGTTTTATGCGTGTGGCAAATTTTGTAATAGGAATTGTACCAAGGCCTCACGTTAGAAGCCAAGGACCCCCGACATATAACTAGAAGAGACACCTTTCCTTTGCCCATAGGTATTGAGGTGTGTGCTCAATATTTGCACTTTCCCCCACCTTAAAGATATGATATAACACGGAAGCGCTTTGAGACGTCTCGTGTTTCATATTTCATGCTTCCAAAGAAATAGGTCAAGCACATACATACATATACATATACATATACATATACATATACCTCTCTCTCTCTCTATGCATATCAGAAAGTTCATGCTTGGGAAGTCCTGTGCTTTTTTTCAATGAAAATACTTTCTCGACGAAGATGATGAGTTAATACGAATATGGAGATCATAAGACTGATGTTCGGTTAATAATAACATAGAAGGCCTCGGGTTGTAAGGGTTACATACATATGTATATATATATATATATATATATATATATATATATATATATATATATATATATATATATATATATATATATATAGCACCAGTGGGACAATTACATCTCCCAGCGGGTTTTAGGGGCGAGCCAATAAGGTTAAGTATATTCCCATGTCCCCCCCTCGTTCTCTGTCTCTTTCACCTATATCAGCTGCGCCTCTTCTCTCTCTCTCTCTCTCTCTCTCTCTCTCTCTCTCTCTCTCTCTCTCTCTCTCTCTCTCTCTCTCTCTCTCTCTCTCTCTCTCTCTCTCTCTCTCACTTCCCTATATTCCACCTCTTCCCTTTCCCATTCTCTATCCTGCGTAGCATGGCAGACACTAAGGGCTCTTTCTTCCCCTATCTGTCTGTCTGTCTGTTGGTCTCCCGTTGTCGTCTACTGTCTGTCTGTCTGTCGTTCTCGACGCCCGCCGTCTGTTCATCTGTCTACCCGTCTGTCGTTGGGGCGTGGCACGTCAGCGAAGGTACGTCTAAAAACCCAAATACTTATTATCGTAACATCTTAAAGAGCTGTTGTAGGCCCAGGATGAGAAGCTGTTTCTTGGAAATCCTCTCCTCCAGGTTTTACCTTTTTCCAAAAGGAAGGAACAGAGAAGGGGGCCAAGTGAGGATGTTTTCCCCATAAGGCTTAGTCATTTGTTTCTGACGCTAACTGGCTAGCGCGGGAAATGGCAAATGTATATATATATATATATATATATATATATATATATATATATATATATATATATATATATATATATATATATATATATATATACTGCTTGGGAGCAACAGGGTTGTTTCGTTTAGGTAAGTGGGATTTCAGAGGGTCGATGGGGGAAGTATATCTCCTGGAATCCAGAGAATCCTGGAAGGGAAGGACTGTGGGAGGAGCCAGGAGTGTCTGTAGGTGGGTGCCGGGTGGTGTGGGAGCCTGCAGGATGCAGCAGTGTGAGGGGCTGTGGGTGGCTGTGGGGGTGGCTTACCATCCTCCCTGACCTTCCTTTACTCCTTCGTCACCAGCCGACCTCTCTACGCTGTCCTTTCCTTCCTCTTTTCCTCCCTTTTCCATTCTGGTGTATTATCTCTGGCTTTCCATCCCCCCTTCCCATTCCTCATCCTTCGTCTTCCCTGCCCCCTTCGTCTTTGCTCCCTTCCTTTTCCTACGTCATCATCGTCTCATCACCTAAACCCAATCTTTTTTCCCCTTTATTTTTGTGTGATTAGTGTTAAGGCCAGACCGCCTCGCTTGGGGCCTCGGTTGGGTCTGCGTGGTCTATGTGGCCTGTGTAACTCCTCTCTCTCTCTCTCTCTCTCTCTCTCTCTCTCTCTCTCTCTCTCTCTCTCTCTCTCTCTCTCTCTCTCTCTCTCTCTCTCTCTCTCTCTCTCTCTCTCCTTCTCATTCCACCCTCCTCCCTCTGTGTTTCCTGCTCTCAAACAACCCCCGGCCACACACAACCACACACCACCACCACCACCAGCACCACAGCCCAGCTCCCTTCCCACGGTTCCTCCCGCTGTCATCCTGGCCAGGGCCTTGGGGGAGACGTGCCCTGAGAGAGAGAGAGAGAGAGAACCTCCCTCCCTCCTCCTCCTAGCTTGGCCTGGCCTGGCCTGGCCTGGCCTGACCCACATGGCCAGAGGGGAGACGACAGGTGGCGATAGTGTGGGCCAGAGATTGGCCCGCCGATACCATGATGACCCAGTCTCACTCAGGAGGAGGAGGAGGAGCATACCACACACACCTCACACACACACACACACACACACACCTCACACACACACCACACACACACACCCACACACACACACCTCACACACACACCCCACACACACACACCACACACACACACCCACACCCCACACACACACACCTCACACACACACCCCACACACACACACACCCACACACACACACCTCACACACACCCACACACACATACACACCCACACACACACACACCCCACACACACCACACACACCTCACACACACACACACCCACACACACCCACACCCTTGTGTCTGTGCTCGCTTGTTGCTTGTGACGTGCTGACTGCTTCTCCCGTCACTGCTGTTACGACTTGTTACTCCTACTGTTACTACCGTTACTACTGCCACTACTTTTGCTGTTACTACCGTTACTACTGTTGCTGTTACTACCGTTACTACTGTTGCTGTTACTGCCGTTACTACTGTTGTTGCTGTTACTACCGTTACTACTATTGCTGTTGCTACCGTTACTGCTGTTGCTCTTACTACCGTTACTACTGTTGCTGTTACTACCGTTACTACTGTTGCTGTTACTACCGTTACTACTGTTGATGTTCCTACCGTTACTACTGTTGCTGTTACTACCGTTACTACTGTTGCTGTTACTACCGTTACTACTGTTGCTGTTACTACCGTTACTACTGTTGCTGTTGCTACCGTTACTACTGTTGCTGTTACTACCGTTACTGCTGTTGCTGTTACTACCGTTACTACTGTTACTACCGTTACTACCGTTACTACTGTTGCTGTTACTACCGTTACTACTGTTGCTGTTACTACCGTTACTACTGTTGCTGTTACTATCGTTACTACTGTTGCTGTTACTACCGTTACTACTGTTGCTGTTACTACCGTTACTACTGTTGCTGTTACTACCGTTACTACTGTTGCTGTTACTACCGTTACTACTGTTGCTGTTACTACCGTTACTACTGTTGCTGTTACTACCGTTACTACTGTTGCTGTTACTATCGTTACTACTGTTGCTGTTACTACCGTTGCTGCTGTTGCTGTTACTACCGTTACTACTGTTGCTGTTACTACCGTTACTGCTGGGAGAAGCAATATACGTCTCCTGCCGGAAGTGTTACTTCTGTGCTGGAACTGTGGTAACGGAGAACGTTACTACCATTACTCCAGCTCTGCTTCTTGTTACTGTTACTCCCCCAGGAGCGCTGTTACCTCTGGTGGTGCTGCTGCTGCTGCTACCACCACAGTAACGGCTTGTTACTGCTGTTACCAGCCTGCAATTATTGCTGCTGCTTGTTACATGTAGTTTCTGCCACTACCATCTCCAACGTTACAGTTTCTGCCACGAATACAGCCGCACTGTAACAGATGAGTTACAGCTTCTGTACCTCTGCCGTAACGTCTCATCGTACCTGCGGGTGATGGGAAACAGAAAAGGAGGGGGAAAGAAATATAAGAACAAAGAGGAGGAAATCAATGTCTCAGGGTAAGGCAGCTGAGAGATATCGACCCAGCTTGGGAAATGCTGGGTGAGCAGGAAGGAGGAAATGGACCAGGGAAAAAAAAACACGATAGAGATAGATGGATAGATAGGTAGATAGATGGATAGATAGGCGAGTAGATAAACATGGATGAATAGATAGATAGATGGATAGATAGACGAGTAGATGAATAGATGGTGAATAGATAGATAGATGGATAGATGGACGAGTAGATATATAGATGGATGAATAGATAGATAGATAGAGTAGATAAATGGATGGATAGATATATAGATGAATAAATAGATAGACAGATGGATGGATAGATACATGGCTAGATAGATACATAGATGAATAGATAGGTAAATATGTGAATAGATAGATAGATGGTTAGATACATGGATAAATAGATATACAGATAGATAGATAAATAAGATGGATAGATAAATAGACAGGCAGATAGATAGATAGATAGACTGAGAGGTAGATAGATAGATTGACGGAGAGATAGATAGATACTTATCTATCTTATTTATAACTGCCTCATGACCCCCCTTTGCTCTCAAGGATTCTGGAACTTCTCCACGAGCCCCTCCACGGGGAAAATGAAACACGACAAGTTCCCAAGTGCACTTTCGTGTCATAATCACATCACATCACATCACATCACGAAAGTGCACCTGGGAACTTATCGTGTTTCATCTTCCCCGTAGACTTACAGAAATATACTTGATCACGCGCAAAATTATGATCCTTTCCAATATATATATATATATATATATATATATATATATATATATATATATATATATATATATATATATATATATATATATATATATCCGGAGATGGATGAAGGCAAGCAAGTATGAACATGTACATGTGTATATATGTATATGTCTCTGTATTTGTATATATATGTATGTATATAGAAATATGTGTATGAGTGGATCAGCTATTCTTCGTCTGTTTGCTGGCGCTCCTCGCTGACGCGGGAAGCAGCGATCAAGTATGATAAGATGGAATATATATCCAGTTCCGCGTGGGATACAGCCTTGAACTTACAAGATCCCTATTAAGGAAACATAGAATTTACTTAAAACTGATGATGATAATAATGATAATAATAATAATGATAATAATGATAATAATAATAATAATAATAATAATAATAATAATAATGATAATAATAATAATAATAATAATAATAATGCTGATAATAATAACAATAAGAAGAAGAAGAAGAAGAATAAGAATAATAATAATGATAATAATAATAATGATAATAATAATAATAATAACAATAATATGTCCCCCCATCTTATCATAACAGAATGATTTTATCACCAGCCCCGAGTTATCTCTCATACAGCCCTGATCATCTGCACCCATTCCCTCCCCTGTCTTTTCCTTCAGCAAAATTCTGTAACTTCAGAAGCAATATAGTGGTAACCATTAGCCAGACTCAAGTTAAGGTCGAGCTTCCATTTATGAACTATGAACCGCTGGGGGTTAGGGATTTTCTTTTCTCTCTCTTTTTTTCGTCTCCCTTTCTGTAATCATTACAGAATTTCGAAGAACCCTTGAAGGATGCTTGTAGAATTTTTGTGTTCTGGAGAACCCCAGCAAAATATATATATATGTATATATATATATATATATATATATATATATATATATATATATATATATATATATATATATATATATATTATCCCTGGGGATAGGGGAGAAAGAATACTTCCCACGTATTCCCTGCGTGTCGTAGAAGGCGGCTAAAAGGGGAGGGAGCGGGGGGCTGGAAATCCTCCCCTCTCATTATTTTTTTTAATTTTCCAAAAGAAGGAACAGAGAAGGGGGCCAGGTGAGGATATTCCCTCAAAGGCCCAGTTCTCTGTTCTTAACGCTACCTCGCTAACGCGGGAAATGGCGAATAGTTTGAAAGAAAGAAAGATATATATATTTGTAGAAGTAAAATTAGCTTTTGAATCCACAGTCCACTTGTGTTGCTTGGGCTTCAAATGTGTTACCATCGTGTGTGCGAGGTGCCAGTCTTCCCCTGTACCTGTCTTGTTATTATAAAGTTAAATGCTCACTTCAGGTGTGTTGTCTGGGTGTTCATTTCACACTCCTGTTGCAGCGAGAGTGGACAGTAGATAGTGAGAGTGTGGACAGTAGATAGTGAGCGTTTGGACAGTAGATAGTGGGAGTGTGGGCTGTAGATATTGAGAGTGTGGACAGTAGATAGTGAGAGTGCGGACAGTAGATAGTGAGATTGTGGACCGTAGATAGTGAGCGTTTGGACAGTAGATAGTGAGAGTGTGGGCTGTAGATAGTGAGAGTGTGGGCAGTAGATGGTGAGATTGTGGACAGTAGATAGTGAGAGTGCGGACAGTAGATAGTGAGATTGCGGACAGTAGATAGTGAGCGTTTGGACAGTAGATAGTGGGAGTGTGGGCTGTAGATAGTGAGAGTGTGGGCAGTAGATAGTGAGCGTTTGGACAGTAGATAGTGAGCGTTTGGACAGTAGATAGTGAGAGTGTGGACAGTAGATAGTGAGCGTTTGGACAGTAGATAGTGAGAGTGTGGGCTGTAGATAGTGAGAGTGTGGGCAGTAGATGGTGAGAGTGTGGACAGTAGATAGTGAGAATGTGGACAGTATATAGTGAGAGTGTGTGGACAATAGATAGTGAGCGTTTGGACAACAGATAGTGAGAGTGCGGACAGTAGATAGTGAGATTGTGGACAGTAGATAGTGAGAGTGCGGACAGTAGATAGTGAGATTGTGGACCGTAGATAGTGAGCGTTTGGACAGTAGATAGTGAGAGTGTGGGCTGTAGATAGTGAGAGTGTGGGCAGTAGATGGTGAGATTGTGGACAGTAGATAGTGAGAGTGCGGACAGTAGATAGTGAGATTGTGGACAGTAGATAGTGAGCGTTTGGACAGTAGATAGTGAGAGTGTGGGCTGTAGATAAAGAGTGTGGACAGTAAATAGTGAGATTGTGTACAGTAGATAGTAAGCGTTTTTGGACAGTAGACAGTGAGTGTGTGGACAATAGATAGTGAGCGCGTGTGGACAGTAGATAGTGAGAGTGTGTGGACGATAGATAGTGAGAGTGTGGACAATAGACAGTGAGCGTGTGGATATTAAGGTCTCCCATAGCTGGATTAAAGCAGTGGCTGTGGTAATCAGAGTTTATGGGTTGATGTTGAAAGCCATTTAGAAGAGAAGCTAGTGAAGGAAGTGCTGTGGTTGACGATAGTGAGTATTGCCTGATTTGCTAAGTATTTACGACGAAACTCCGCTGAAAGCCAGGACGAGCGCGTAGGGCTCACCGCAGGAAAATACAGCAAGCAATACGATGAGCACACGGGACTTTGGAGTGATACGTATGAGATGGAGAGAGAGAGAGGTAGTGTATGTTTGTGAACTGATAGCCAGCTAGCTGCCTTATACGTACGTGTGTACGTGAGGTATGAAAAGAAATAAGAAAGTAATCCGGGTCGAAGGAGTGACACTAGACAGCCGCTGAAGTGTGCGTATCATCATACCCCCTCACCTTGGTCGGTGGCTGTCTACCATGAATAGAGAGAGAGAGAGAGAGAGAGAGAGAGAGAGAGAGAGAGAGAGAGAGAGAGAGAGAGAGAGAGAGAGTGGGTAGTAATGTGAGGGACTCCAACCTAGCGCCACGTACCACGAAGAAAATGAGCGAGAAATCTGGAAGAATGTCTCATCCCCTTTTGCTGTGTCTCGGGGGACTGATAACGAATACCACAGATCCCCTGACAGTATCAGTTAACTGGGGTACACATACATCCACGCTGGTCCCCAGAGAAAGAGAGATCTGTGTGTGTGTGTGTGTGTGTGTGTGTGTCTGTCACACCCGTACATGCTGGCTGCCTTCTCCCTTGCAACGTCTATTCCATACCCAGGTATTTCTGATGCTCCCCGAAGCGGCGTTGAGGCTCACGGCGATGGATAGTCTCCCCCTCCATTCCTCCCTCCTTCCCTCCCTCACTCACCCCACCATCGCGCTGTGTTGGGGGGGGGGAAGCGAGCGAAACTCGGCCTGAAAATATGCTAAAGTTAGCGAAGCCTGTCATGTTAGGCAGCTACGAGGAGGTGTAGCGCTCGCCTCACTGTTTGGGGAATTTCCGTCAAGCAAGATATTAAAAAAAGGGATATCCAGTTTGCCTTTTGTTTTCTTCTTGTATCGAAACGCCGTGTTGTTTTGTGAGGATATCCAGTGGGGTGGAAAGGGGGGAAATATAATGGCTGGATAGCAATACGTTACCTGTGGACCCTCCTTCATGATTATATTCTTCTGGAGAAAAATATATATATATGTTGTGGGCAAGTTTTACTTTGTTTTTGTTTTTTTGCATTTGTGTGTGTAACCATAGGATGAGGAATACGACACACACACACACACACACACACACACACACACACGCGCACGCCCACACACTGGCATAGAAATCAACTGATTATCTACTCACAAAAACTACAAATTCATTATCTATTTTCTGTGATTGTATGGCCACACACGGAGCTCCTCGCCAACCGATATTTTGCATCAGGAGGGGTAGATCCCTCGCAGACGCCTTGAAGCGCACTGGGAGGGAAAGGCTTCCAAAGAGAGAGAGAGAGAGAGAGAGAGAGAGAGAGAGAGAGAGAGAGAGAGAGAGAGAGAGAGAGAGAGAGTCTCAAGACCTTCCAAAAACGATGGCTGGCGTGTGCCACTTTTAAACCCCTAGTAGACAGTTGGGTGCCTGGGCGCCAAGTGTGGATCACTGGACGATGGTTCAAAATCAGCCTGAGAGCCACTAGTGTATCACCTTGTGGTCACCCCACCACACCACGGCACTGCCGAGACCCACGACACACTCACGGTGAGGAGGCGCATGCGTCCCTGTGTATGTTGGCTCACGGTAAGGGTTGTGTATGTTGGCGCAGGGTGAGGGTGTGTATATGCTGCCGCAGGGTGAGGGTGTGTGTATGCTGGCGTAGGGTGAGGGTGTGTATATGCTGGCGCAGGGTGAGGGTGTGTATATGCTGGCGCAGGGTGAGGGTGTGTATATGCTGGCGCAGGGTGAGGGTGTGTATATGCTGGCGCAGGGTGAGGGTGTGTATATGCTGGCGCAGGGTGAGGGTGCCATGCGTTGCGCCTGGGCGTGTGTGTGGTGACACAGTGCACCGAGGGATTACGTTCGTCCGTAGCTTCTGTGCTAGTTGATGAGTGGCTGCGGTGTGTCAAGGTGTGGGGGGGTGTGTGCCAAAACCCCACCCACCTCACACTCCCCACCTCCACATTACAGGATCTAGAGCGTCAGTTATCAAGGCCATAGACCACAGACGGTCAGGTCCCTTCTACATTGGGAATCTACAGGACACAGAGCCTCAGTTCAGGTCATGTCAGGTCCCTTCTACATTGGCAATCTACAGGACACAGAGCCTCAGTTCAGGTCAGGTCCCCTCTACATTAAGGGTGACCAAAGCCCTCAGGGTGTAGGTAGCTTCTTCATACACGCTTTGGGTGTTCAAAGCTGGAACAAGGTGAGGTGAACACTCTCATGTGTTCATCATTTGTGTCTGTATCTATTCCTGTCGTCTTTTTTCTGAGCATATATTCCATTTTCTTATTTTTCCAGAGGTATTCCCTGGAATTCCTCCTCCAGGATTTTATCGTTCCTCAAGGTTCTTTCTTGTTTTGCTGGCTCATTAATAACCATTAGATCTCCCCTGCCTGCCTTCACTGAAAGAAAGAGAGAGAAAAAAAGGAAAGAAGGAAAGAATGAGGGGAATGATACATTAATCCCTGGCATGCACGCGAGTTTCTCTCCAACAAGGACTGGAGGGGAAAAAAAAAAAAAAACGAGATAGAGTTTATTGCTTTTCTTTGTGTAATATGTGGAGACAAATGTTGGTCATATTAAATTTTTTTTTTCATTTTTCGTACCGTAAGTTAATATTTCGTTTGATTGCGGTCGCAAGTGGTACGATCAGTTTTGTAACTTATGACTCTAATAGGTATGGTTTTCTCACACACACACACACACACACACACACACACACACACACACACACACACACACACACACACACACATATAGATAGATAGATATATAGATAGATAGATAGATAGATAGAGATAGACAGATAGATAGAGATAAAAAGATAGATAGATAGAGAAATAGATGAGTCAGTCATTAGACTGTGTACATATAAACAGATATGAAAATTCCTGTGAATAACCAACACGTCCTCGCAAAACAGCCCAGATACTAGGGTCGTCTGACGCACTTCGTACCGTCATAATGTCCTACACCAGCAGGTTTGCCAGGTCCTCCTCAGTGAAGACGCGAAGTATAATCTCATAGGTTTAAAAAAAAGAAATTCGTTGAATGAGGCGTACAGGCACATCAGAGCTGCTTTATGCAACCGCGGTCCCTGAAATGAGCTGGTGTTGTGTGGCAGAAGACCTCCTCGTCTTCTAGTGCGAAGAGTTGTGGCGAAGTGGAAAAGTTTGATGAAGAAGCGAAGCGTTGGCGTTAAAACATACACACAGGTTCATGTTGCTGGTCACTCCAATACTATATTCATTTTCAGTCCAGTGGTTAGATTGAGGGGTTAGGTGGAGAGGATAGTCCGTGGGTAGGTGAGAGATGGAGGAGGAGAGGGACTGTGCCCATCCCCAATGGGGCAGTTCCCAATAAGGCAGTCCAGGTTAGGTCCACAAGCGAGCGGTCTCTTGTCATCAAGTGGTAAGTGGTGTAATCTCAGTGTGAAGCTCCGACGACGTGAGGCATCCTCTCTCTCTCTCTCTCTCTCTCTCTCTCTCTCTCTCTCTCTCTCTCTCTCTCTCTCTCTCTCTCTCTCTCTCTCTCTCTCTCCCCGCATTGTACACCTTTTAATTAGACAACTCCTCGCCTTATTCAGAGCTTTTGTTTGCTCTTTCTCATAAAAAAAAAAGAAAAGAGAGGAGCGGAACAGCGTTCCTTTGTTTCAGCAAGAAATATGGGAGGTGCTTCTTCCCAGACGCAGCCTTCGTCCCTCCAGCCACCAGGAGTGGGACAGAAGCATTCGTGTACTGGAAAGGAAACTTGTGTGTGTGTGTGTGTGTGTGTGTGACTGAATCACAAACGTTCTTCCCCGTTCTCAGTTCAGGAGAACACAGAACAATGTCTCATCGTTCTGCAGGCACGATCCTGTGTGATCTCCTGGGCCAGTTTTGTGTGTTTTGAGATTTCGCATCGTATTATATGATACGTGCCGAGAATACTGTGCTTGTGGTGATAGACCTTGTAGGTAAGGGGTTTTGTTTGATGTGTGTGTGTGTGTGTGTGTGTGTGTGTGACAAGGGCAGTAGCCACTAAGGACCCACGTTGCTTACCCTGCCCACCGTATTATCCTCCTCCGTCAAACGCTCCTGACGCAGAGTGGGGAGACATTGTACGTCCAAGGCATCATCGGGAGAGCCTGACTTCGCCCACAGAAACGATAGATGAATTATAATTGGACCCGGAGCGATTTCCCGCCAGCGACCAAACGAACTGGGCACGAGAAAGAAAGCGTTCAACTCTCTTGAAAGCGTTCAACTCTCTTCATTACGAGACTGAACAGGCCTACAGCTCTCATGAGATCCCTGGAGAGAGAGAGAGAGAGAGAGAGAGAGAGAGAGAGAGAGAGAGAGTGTGTAATGATCTGCCATTTGACATCTGACCGGACACCAAGAATGGATGCTGGAGCTACGAGGGGAAAAACATCTGACGTCTTTCTAAAGTCATTGCCAAGATGAAGCACTACTAGAAGCATCGCTCTCGTACCTTCTCTTCACTCGCTCGAAACTTGGTGTTGGATCAGCGTACCTGAACCCAGTGTTGACAGGATCAACGCATCCTGTTTTTAGTGATATTGAATCGAATTCTCTTGATTCCAAGACAATTTTGTTCCTTTTTCTTTTTCGTTCTCTCAGTTGGGATCTTAGGGTCCGGCTCTGAATGTTTTGAGTGTGGAGGCGAAAAATTTTGGCATTACTTTCAGTTGGACAAAGTACTCCAGCATCTGTAGACCATATAGATTGATATGCAGCTCATATTTTCAACCGGATGGCTACCTAAAGCCAACAAACCGTGATCTATTTATCTATTTATCTGTCTATATATCTATTCTAGTCAGATATGTCTGCAAAATTTGAGGAGGATGTACTTTTGTCCTTGTACAACAACATATACCTCTGATGTGTGTTGACACACCATTACGAGATAGCCCTAATACAGAGGCCAAGAGGAGACATCTGGATTCATTGGCGCCTGACGATGGAATACACAGTCCATTGTGAGTGAACTCTTGCCTCGCTGGAGGAACTAGGGTCAAACATACGAAGTAGCTGGCGAGCCTTGAGGGCCAAAGCTTCGCGGAGGAGGAGGAGGAGGATGGCATGCTACAGACACAGACGACTACTTGGAAGAGGAAAAAGAGAGAAATATGAAGCATAAGTGACAACAGAACAGTAAGCTTTCGAAATAATTGAAGTGCATTAAAGGGAAAAAGAAAATGAGAGTGCGAAGGGTTAGTTCAGAGGATCAATAAGAATAACTGAAAGGAGACTGAAGAATAATGATAAGTAAAAGAAGACATAACGCATGATAAATACCCTGACCTTATTTACCACGACAAGATACACTGTTTATTACGACAGGGAGGAAATAACTGAGAATATTGCTGTAGCAATAACCAATTCCTTTACTAACACTGACTGAATTCTCCTGTAACACTGGTTACAGTGGCCTGTTTGATACACGTCTACTAGGCACTAGAATTAACACGGGGGAATTTTCCAGTGAATTCTTCTACCTCTCAGTATCTTGTATGAACGATGATGGTGATGTTACGTCTAATGAGATCAAGAATTTTGATGAAGAACACGAATGATGACTGATTAACATTACCGTTATGGACCAGACAATCAGTCTTAGGGATCAATGAAACGTAAATGTGTACGATATCAGTGCGATGATAGGATGGAGGATCAGTTACTTTTATAACTGATGAATTACTTCTGTGATTGATGAATTGCTTTTATAATTGATGAATTATTTCTATGATTGATGAATTACTTTATAATTGACGAATTACTTCTATAATTGATGAATTGCTTTTATAATTGATGAATTATTTCTATGATTGATGAATTACTTTATAATTGACGAATTACTTCTATAATTGATGAATTGCTTTTATAATTGATGAATTATTTCTATGATTGCTTGAATTACTTTATGATTGACAAATTACTTCTATAATTGATGAATTGCCTTTATAATTGATGAATAACTTTATGATTGACGAATTACTTCTGTAATTGATGAATTACTTCTACAATTGAAGAATTACTTCTATAATTGATAAACTACTTCCATAATTGATGAATTACTTCTACAATTGATGAATTACTTCTATAATTGAGATGAATTACTTCTATAATTGAGATGAATTACTTCTATAATTGAGATGAATTACCTCTATAAATCATGAATTACTTCTATAATTACAATGATCACGCTTTCCTGACCTCTTGCGTCTGGTGGGCAGTCTGTACAAGCCACAGGTCAGTCTTGGCTTACAAGCTCACGGTAGAGAATTGAACCCCATTAGCAACATCAGTTACGTACACGAAGAACGCTAATATTTTTTACCATAGTCAGAGAGACAAGATTTGAAGCGAGTCGATGCGGGAAATGTCAGATGGCAAGCTTTCTCAGGTCTTGGACCAATAATGTTATCGAGGCCAGGTCATATACGCAAGCAGTCAGGTCAGCTACGCCAGGTCATATACGCACGCAGTCAGGTCAGAGACGCCAGGTCATATACGCACACAGCCAGGTCAGAGACGCCAGGTCATATACGCACACAGCCAGGTCAGAGACGCCAGGTCATATACGCACGCAGTCATGTCAGCTACGCCAGGTCATATACGCACGCAGTCAGGTCATAGACGCCAGGTCATATACGCCAGGAACGTGTACTTCGTTCCCACAAATGAGGAAGTTCACCTCATAATGAACGATTCCTCTACAGATACAACAAGAATGATATCTTGTTAATTACTAACGTATCTACAAGTTATCTGCCACGTTAGATGATACAGAGAAATCGTAAGAATAAGGCGCCCTTGGACGCACGCCAGGTCACCACACCGATATTGTCGCTTCCTGGGAAGTCTGGTCTGCAGGATTCGCCTACGATGAATATTAGAACGACGGGACGGGATTACCATATGCAAATGAGGGGTTATCGAACGCCGCGGTGATTATGTGGGCCTCTTGAACTGCTGCTGGGAAAGATCTTCACACAGCTTGGGCCATCATAGAGAATTATCGTTAGCGATATATGGATATTCATATGTATAGGATCATATCTCCATACGAATGCATTTACGTATGCAGGTGATCCTGTGGATATTCATATGTATAGGATCTTATCTCCATACGAATGCATTTACGTATGCAGGTGATCCTATAGATATTCATATGTATAGGATCATATCTCCATACGAATGCATTTACGTATGCAGGTGAGCCTATAGATATTCATATGTATAGGATCATATCTCCATATGAATGCATTTACGTATGCAGGCGATCCTATGAATCATGTGAACTCTTCTTAGAGGAACTGAAGGATTTGTATTTGACACTTATGGATCTGGAGGAAGGATATGAGAGGGTTGATAGAGACGATTTGGGGAAGGTGTTACGAATATATGGTATGGGAGGAAAGCTATTAGAAGCAGAAAGGTGTCTTCATTCAGCAAGTGGGAGATGCGTGTGTGCGAGTAGGAATAGATGAAGGAGAATGGTTCCAGATAATGGTGGTTCTGCGGCAGGGGTGTGTGATGTCACCATGGCTGTTTGATCTGTTTATGGATAGGGTGATGAAGGTTAGGGTTGGAAACGAAATGTTCGAGGACCATTTGTGGTGTGAGGAGGGCTGATCGAGTAAGAAATGACAGCGTAAGAGAGATGTGTGGTGGCAGCAAGAGTATAAGTGAAAAAAACTGAAGAAGGTGTGCTGAAACGGTTTGGACATTTATAAAACACGAATGAGGAGAGGATGACAGACAGAGAGGGTTCCATACCAAACTGCAGCTGCAAAAATGATTTTGCCTTCAAGGGAGACAGAGTTCCTTCGGAATTCAACTAGACAGTGACGTACGAATGACTGCTAAGAGAATGAAGACTATTACTGGGATTTCATAAATGTTATAGAACATCAGAAACTAAATGATTAAGATCAATCAAGTGCGCTGGAATTACTTCATGGATCATTGTAACAATACAGCTGAAGATTGTAGTTCTACAATAGTGAAACAGAGTGATCTACAGATATGGTCAGTAAGTCAACCATAATATGATACCAAATAATTTGGCACCAACTATCATAACCAAATCAGAGTAAAAACAAATGAGAACTATCGAAACATTGACTGTCGTCCTGAGAATATGAATAGTTTACGCAAAAAAAAAAAAATTCTTCTAGTAGTGAAGAAGGGTAGATGTGTGAATGCACTTCGGTATGCAGGATTTTCACATCTATGACCAACGGAAAAATATAAAAGAATATAAACCTCAGTGCGACAGATATAGCCTGACTTTCAAAAACGGGGCAGCAGTTCACAGCGAATATTCTTTTCCTTTGAGAAGGGGTAACCAAAAAAAAAAAAAAAAAAAAGAGAAATGACAAAATGGTGAGCGTCGAGATACACAAGACTCCGGCATGTGCGAAATCATCAAGCTCCAGCCAACGCTGGGCGATGAACGCACATCTTTACCTTAGTTACCGCCGGCACAACCCCGGAAATTGTGGACTAAAGCGAAGAGAAAAAAGAAAACGAGGAGATACGTTAGAGACGCGGAAGGCAGGGGTTCTGCTCTCGAGAGCACGGTCGTATAAAAGGACGCTCTTGAATGCTCTCAGATTCATACATCCGTGTCATATACACCTTACCTGCAGTTTATGATATATTTTTTCCCACTGTGTCATCAGTCGTAATGTAGCGGCAGTTGTGGAAAGGCAGTATGTAAGTGTGTGTCAGTGTGTGTGTGTGTGTTTGTGTGCTATCGTTACTGGGGACTACCACGAAGTCCTTCTTCTTCTTCTTCTTGTGGAGACTGGAGGCCAATGGCCGAACCAGCTGAGTGTGGTTCACCTTTTGTTATCAGCTGTTTAACACGGGTGGTGATGGTCCGGCACACACCCACCCTACGCGGACGTATGGTAGGGAAGGCTTCACACTATGCCTTGCTTGAGGTGCGCATTACGTGTTGGTAAACAGAGCAAAATGAGACAAGATGTAGGGAGAATGGGGCCATCGCCACTGTGGGGAGGATCTGCCCAGGGGGAAGATGGGAGTCGTGGCTGCTGTGACGATGGTTAAGTCTAAGGTTCGAAAATATCTCTTAGATGGATATCAGTACAGAATTCTTGTAGCCCATTTTCTGTTCATGAGAACTTCAGGGGCAACTAAGTTCTAACTCCATAAACCTGGGATGTTCTTAAAGAAATAAGCGGCTAGGAGTAAAAGCTTTATTTATAACCTTTGGAAAACGAGGAAAAAAAACATTGAGAAGGTCAGCATCTGCTGCTGCTGCTGCTGGGGTACAACGCTGTGCCAGTCTCATCCAGTCGGCGCGTTGAAGTAACTCCTTCTGGCGCTGACCAAACCAGAAGGTTGTGAAAACACCGACCGGTAATGATGTGATTCTGCACTGGGTACCCGGGTGGCTGAAGGATCGAAGAAATGACAGCAGAGCTCTGAGGATGTTCCAGATATGAGGTATATGTTCCAGAGCAGCTGGAGATGCGCGTCCCCAAGAGATTTAGGCAAGTGAGAGCGAGGCAAACATGCGAGAAGTGCTGTGTTTGCCTCAAGCCACGCATGACGGGACACCGCTTGGATGAACTGTCAATTAGGATTCAGTACCATGTTGTTTGCGCCGGCTGCTCAAGGGTTCATTATTCTTGGGAACGAGGAATCGTCAACTGAGGCCTTGAATGGAGCTGCTTGACAGAGAGAGAGAGAGAGAGAGAGAGAGAGAGAGAGAGAGAGAGAGAGAGAGAGAGAGAGAGAGAGAGACTCCACCAGTCAGCAGGGGGCAATTGATTCTCCTAGTTCAGCAGTCTCGAACCTCGGCATCTACCGCCCTTGCCCAGGCCGAGGTGGAACACTAGAAAGTACGAATTTGGATCTGTTTCTGACGGATGCTGGAAGGCCGGAGCTCTGGCTGGCTTCCGTCTCTACTGTTAATCTCCAACAGCTGAGGTCGGATTTTACTGTCGCTTTTTTTTTTTCACAAAGGCTACAAAGCAGTTTGTTCCCTTACTGAGAGAGGGTATGATTGCTAGGACCGAGACAGTAAGGCCAACAGGGTGAATTGCACGTTGAATATTCCTGGTAGGTTGGATCTATAAGAAGAAAAACATCCAACGTTTGAGAAATCGAAGACGTAGTTTAAAAAGAAGAAGGTAAAAGTGAGACGGTTAAATCTCTTATCGGTCGTGTCGGGTAACATGACTGGGGGTTCGTTCCCTGGATTGACATAAGACCTTCCCACTGTCAGATCTGTTGCTCACTACGCCACCCGGGCGCCAGCGACGCTGCCACCTTTCCAGGATGAATATTTCAGTAACCACACAAATTAGGCGAATGAAGAGTAGTACCAGGAGCTCCCTTAGGTGGGATAGAGATGTATATTTGTACCGAGGATCACATCTCCAACCCATCTCCCCTCCCTGGTCGTCATGTTGCTCAAGTGAAGTGGTTTACCTTTCAGAAGCAAAGGGAGTGAGTACTTGCTAACTGGACGGACACAATTGCTCGAGGATGAGTCTTGTTTCCAGGGAATTCTACACCAACGGATCTACAAGAGTAGCGGCGCAAGAGTCTGTGTGTGTACATATATCGTTGACCTGGCAGCCTACCGGATGGTCGAGCATGGTAACCCCCTGCGGTTTTGAGTCAACTGAAGCAGCAGTTGAATGAAATTTGGCTAGAATTGTCGTCTCTCGTTCGCTTGATCACCTCACAACTTTTACCCTTCGACCGCCTGGTGTAAAGGGCTTAACAGACTACCAAATACCAGTGTTTGTCTTGAATAACACCAGGTGTAAGATAGGTTCCAACACTGTCTTCTTCCTCTTTATGTCTGGGAGTTGGCATCGAACACCCTGGGAAGACGAAAATGTCGAAAACTTTGACCGAGTAGCTGAGCCTAGTGTCTATAATCACCTGCTTGACTTGTCTTCCCGAGCGTTCAATGATTGCAGTTCATGTTTACTAATTGTTTGTTAACAACCTATTCTGCCTTGGTATCGTACGTGTTTCATTGTATTAGCGGTGCGACTTGTTTCATCTTTAATCAGTGGTGAGGTGAGGATCGAACGCCTGGGTTGAGTGTGGGCCCACCAAGCCGCCCAGGATTAGAAGTATGCGTGCCCGTTTTTACTCATGGTCAGAAACGCTAAGCAGTACATCACATGTGTGCGTAATTACCTACATGTAATTACATATGTGTAGTTAACGGGGAGGGGGTTTTTACACTCGTGTGTGTGTGTGTGTGTGTGTGTGTATGTAAGAGGAAGGAGTTTCACACTCATGGGGTTCCATCTCTTGCAACTTCTCCATCATTATCTATATTTCTTTACTCCTGTATGTGTACACACACACACACACACACACACACACACACACACACACACACACACACACACACACACACACACACTAGCCCATCAATCGACCAGCCCCCGAGGTTATTCCATCAACGCACCGCTGACACTGAAAAAAAACTTTTTTACATCTTTTTTCAGACCGTTTCTCGCTGAATCTCATGCTGTGCCTAGGGAAATAAGGTAGCAGATGTGTCAAACGTCGGGACAATTTACGGTTCAATGCTGTTAATGACAAGACTATATATATATATATATATATATATATATATATATATATGTTCTATCACATATCACTACGACAAGTTCATTCATCATTTCAGGTCCTTGACAAAGGGATATGGTGAAAAGAACGTACAAATACATGAATCACTTTTTCTCACTCAAGACCGTAGGACGGGAGAGTTCTGTCTCATTTATTCCCTTTCGTTTTATCCTGTTAGCAATTCGATGGAGGCATACTTCACACGTCTGTGTATTTCTCTTTCCACTCTTATTCCCGCTCCTTGTGGTTACCGGAGGGAAGTGGTAGATGGGGAGGGGAGTTTCTCCCTCCTTACTTCATCCAGTTAGATCAGGAAAACACAATAGAACGACCCAAGACGTGGACCCTATTGACCAACTATTGTATATATATATATATATATATATATATATATATATATATATATATATATATATATATATATATATATATATATATATATATCTTTTCTCGTGGTGAAGTTCCTAACGCCCTCTAGGCAATTTCTCTGCTGATCCGACACCACTTGAAATACCATTTTTTTTTTGTTGTTGTTGTCATCTTTTAAGCTTCGTAAGGGGGAAAAATATAGCAATGGAAGTAGCCAGTTTCCCAGGAGCTTGCGCGTATCTGATTTGGTCTTCGTGAGTGACGCTTCTCGAGTTCCACGTCTAAAATCCTTATTACTGACGAGTTTTTTTTTCACCTCCGTCGTCATAGAATGGACATGAGATTAGTGGCAACGTAATGTCCTCGTTTTTCCAACGTCAAGAACGAAGGCCACTCCTCTGTGAAATCGGAGGAGGAGGAGGAGGAGGTAAAGGAGGAGGAGGAGGAGGAGAAGGAAAAGGAGGAGGGAGGAGGAGTAGGAGGAGGAGGAAAAGGAGGAGGATGTAGTGAGGTGTGCATTACAGGGAACTGGTTTATGAGGAATGAGTAACAAAAGATACTGTCTCTTACAGCTGGGGGTGAGGGGGAAAGAGGCGTAAAAAGATATCAGAATGAATATGCAAATTGATATTATGAAAAAGAATGAAGACTTTAATTTAGAAAGGGTTTTAAGGATATATATATAAATATATATATATATATATATATATATATATATATATATATATATATATATATATATATATATATATATATATATATATATATAAATATATATATATATATATATATATATATATATATATATATATATATATATATATATATATATATATATTTATATATATTTATATATATATATATATATATATATATATATATATATATATATATATATATATATATATTTCTTTCATACCATTCGCCATTTCCCGCATTAGCGAGGTAGCGTTAAGAACGGAGGACTGGGCCTTTGAGGGAATATCCTCACCTGGCCCCCTTCTCTGTGTGTGTGTGTGTGTGTGTGTGTGTGTCTTTTAAAAGCTCCATTTTCGAAGTACCATTCTTTGAATATTCTGCTTGCTGCTAGATAAACAAATAAGGAGTGAACGTGAAGTCTTTGATGCTCTTAACTCAAAGACGAAAACAAGTTTTCGCGAATATCGTCTCAGATCCAAATCCAACAGTGCGTGTCGTCGGCAAGAGCCAGCCACCAAACATGGATGGCCCCTTGGCAAAGAGAGGAAGAGAGTCGGAACTTCCTCTCTGTGTGTTGAACACTATTGGGGACACTAACTAAAGACGATATCCTTAGGTTCCAGCGGGAGTGAGATGCATGACCGACTGAATCTCAAATCATAGCCGATACGGGCACTGAAGATTGGGAACTCTAAAAACCAGAGTGGGTTTAAACCATCCCCTTGCAGGAGACACTCTTGAGGAATCTCCCTGTGTGTGTGTGAGAGAGAGAGAGAGAGAGAGAGAGAGAGAGAGAGAGAGAGAGAGAGAGAGAGAGAGAGAGAGAGAGAGAGAGAGAGAGACCAGGCGCTACAGATAGTACCATACTTAACGCAAGAGAATCGCATTGAGAGGCGTAAGGGTGGCGAACAGCATGCAGTCCAGTGTTAAATTTGCCTTCGACGCACAGGGGCAAGATGATCGTAAAAACGCTTCCAGCATATGATTTTTTTTTTACGTCAGCTGAGACGCCACGGGCAAGTGAATGCCTTCCTAATCAAGGCCATCTCATTAACGCTATATACACATATACACCTTAGCGTATAAGGCCGTATCATTAACGCTATACATCCCTCCACCCTAGCGTAAGCCAGGTACCCGATCTATCGACTAGATTTAGATATCTATCACTCATTTGGTCTTTCCCTAGTTTGACAACAGCCCATGGGGATGCTAGCGTAAAAGAGAAACCACACACAGCGGTGGATAATTGCTGTACCTGTGTGTTGTGGGAACCTGTGGAGGATAGATGGCCCGTCCATCTCAGGTGATCCAGAGGTTAAAAAGGCCTCATTCATCCCCAGTTCCTTGATGATGAAGGTGATCATATAAGCTGTCCCTTATCACTGGCGAGACGTGGCTCTTCCTCTCCCCCAGTTGACACGACTGGACGTCAAGCAAAAAGGACGAGTGAGGGATTTGTGTACTGTGGAAAACACCTGGCATAACAACAGAGGTATGCAAATGATATGAAAATGTGGTAAATGTACCGAGTCTACCAAAAAACTCAACTAAGAAAAACTCTAGAAAAAAAAAAGAAGTTTACGCAATGAAAAGAAAGAGTGTGTAATTAAAAAAAAAAGGGGATTACGCAATGGAAAAGAAAAAGTGCGTAATGGGGGCCAGCGAAGCGTACAACGCTCTCTCGTTACGCAAAAAATATAAGGTTTTGCTTTAAAGAAAAGAAAAAAATATATATATACATCAAAATTTTTTTTCGTATCCAATTTCACCACAATCTAGGTACGTGAAATATATACATATATATTTTTTTTTACCGTAAGTTAATGAGCACAAAAAAAACCTTTTTAGTCCTGTATTAGAGTTCGTCATCAACTGACGCATTATGTTCGCGAGTGTTGGTATGATCGTGGTAAAAATGTGTCGCATTTCTTGGCGGGCTTTTGCTCGAGTTTAGTATTGCAGGTTGTGGGGTTGTATACATCATCATTGGTCCCTGTGATTGTGTGCCACACTGGTGGAGGAAGGAATGTAGTACATTCATGCTGGAAACCATTGGGTTAATCATAGACACAGGCCTGATGTCAGTCAGTTATATGAAAGTTGTATTCGACACCCCAACCAGCAGGAATTTTGCTGTGTGTGTGTGTGGGTGTGTGGGTGGGTGTGGGAGGAGCATGTGTGCGTAGGTGTGGGTGGATGGATGTGGAGGGGGTTGGATGTGTGTGTGTGTGTGTGTGTGTGTATGTGTGTGTGTGTGTGTGTACATCCACTGCTCGTCATACAGTTTAAGGGTCTTCTGATCTCTCCATCATTCTCTGGCTGTTGACCTGTTGGCATGTGTAGGAATATCAGTTTCAAGATATTCATTTACGGGAATGAAGTGGGGAAATCTTATGGCAATCAGGGCCTGAGTGCATTGGATGAATATCGCCTCTGCAACCATCTTCGTGGATGAAAATATGGATGAAAATCTTGCTGATTTGAGATCCCAAGTTCCTCCTCACAATCCCTCATTGTCCTCAAAATAATCTATTAACACCATCGAATTTTTCCCTCACAATCTCCAGTATTGATCTGTTGAGAATGAGGCGTTGGGAAACAACGCAGAACTTTATCAGGTAACACACATCCATCATGTTCTCTAGTTGTCCTCACGGTGAGCGTGGACTACACAGTGGCACCACAGGGAGGACATGTCTGTCACACAGTCTGTGGGGAGAGAGAGAGGAAGGGAGGGAAAGGCAGCAGCAGCGACCATTCCCACTTGAGGCAACAGGAGAATCAGTGGTGATGTCACCCTTTCCCTCCCTCCCTCCCTTCCCTCTCCCCTTCTTCTCTCCCCTTTCCCCTCCACCCATCCCCTCGCCCCTTCATTCAGGAGGGTGTGAGGCATCGTGAATAACCTTGCCTACTCCGTAAACACCGCCATTTAAATGGGTATTGAGCGAGGCGGCTCAACACATTCCACTCTTGGTGGAGAGTGTGACCCATATCCAGACCCGTGTGTGTGTGTGTGTGTGTGTGTGTGTGTGTGTGTGTGTGTGTGTGGGAGAGAGAAAATCTTGCGGACAGTAGATGATAAATAAGAACCCCTCTACCCCAGCCCAAG